>NC_050592.1:15820153-16124082 GCF_013368585.1 Megalops cyprinoides
CATATATGACAGAGCACAGTAGGCGGTTTTCAGTTGTCAGGTTTTTTTTGTCTCTGTTTCATTTTTCCAGCTAATTCAAAAGTACAGGAGGATTTAGGAGTTCTGAGGAGGTGAGGAATATTTATTGGATGATATGTGTGGTGTCTAAAACTTTGATGAGTCCATTGTAACCCAGTGTAATCGCAGATTTTATGCTGCAGCTGGAGAAAATTCACTTTTCCCTGCACTGAACACAAGATGGGGCTGTGAGACTTATGCGAGACGCTTCCATGGCCCCCTTATTTTCCGGTTATTCTCTTCTCCATGTTTCGTGCCACAGATTTAAACAAGTATTATCTAAGACACACAGTTTTTCTTTATTGCATAGAATCTCTCTAATTTCAATGACTGCTTAGCCTGAAAGGTAGCACTTCACAACTCTGATACATCTTAACTTCAGTGTGAGTGTTACTTTTCCAAGAACTTTTCCATGTAATGATCCATGCACTCTGGGGGAAGTTCAGGTGATTAAGTTACAATTGAAGTTTCTCCACATTTGTTCTGTAAATCATATTTGGTGAGAAACAACAGCAAAAATTGTAACCTTTGTAGAAATGTTTTACCTACACACAAAACATGTTGTGATTAGATTAAACAGAGGTTCATGTCTGTCGTGTCTTTCTCTGAAATGTTGAGCTAAAGGTCTTCACTGCCCATCACAAATGTGATTTAATTGCACTAAATTGTCAGCCTGAGATTTTGTGTTACTCTGTGCCTTTTGGCTGCCGTGACAATGTTATCATCTTCATTTCATGCCAAAGTAATGAAAAATGGGGGCCAGAGGCTTGTCTGTCAATCTGTTCCATCTCTGAGATACACGACTCTAGGCTGAGAGACACTGATTGGAAAGGAGGGTACTGTAATGAGACCAGCAAAAAGCCAAGGTCATCCAAATGGCATATGCTTGTTCCTTGACATAAGCACCAGGCAGAAAATAACATCCACCATGCTTACTCTCAGGTCCTTCTGACTGATTTCAGATCAATCTGAGAAAACAATCACAATGACACCATGTGAGAGTCCTCAACTGAAAAGAGTGCAAGCAAGGCAGACATTTCCCTCTTTTTCCCGGGAGGACAACTCATTTGGTTTTTCTTGTTCAAGTATCTTCAGGATGCAGAGAGTGTCTGAAGATAAGTGTTTTAAGAGGAGTCTGTTGCCCAGGCAACCAACAGGAGGAGCGTGACTGGAGGAACTTTGACGTGCTGTAGCAGATGTGTTTGGTGTCTGAGACATACAGAGATTGGAAGTGCTGTACCATGGGCAGAGGACACAGAAAATGCACAGAAGGTAGTAAAACATTCTCCTTCCCTGTCTCTGATCACAATGACAAACACAGCCTCTGTGTAATACAGTAGCCTGCAAGCCAAGACATATACTTCTGTCAATGGATCAACACTGTGCAGCCCTCTAAATTCTGTTGTGTAATTGGGAGAACAGAGGAACACAAGGCAGGCTATCATGCACGACAATAAACTACTTGGAATGAATGGTCTTGTTTTGTGGTTTATGTTGATTTTGCACAGATTTCCTTCCTTCCTTCCTTCCGCCTGCATTGCTGTAATTAGGATGAAAACTGTCCATTAGGATGTTGGGAAACATGGACCTTGGCACAAGCATACTCAGTTTGCTCAATTTTGATTCATTATTGCGAAAGACAATTTTATTCAGCCATACTATAATGATGACTAAATCACATGTTTATGATGCATTGTCATTAATGAATGAAGAGAGACTGCAATTGATTTAGGCTTGTATTTGATAACCACAATATCCTCTGAAAAACTGAATTTCAGTCATATAAGTGTTACCCACATGTTTTTTCGTGTCATAGAATTGATATTTGGGGGGGGGGGGTGATTATAATTGTACAAGCAATAAAAATAAAGAAAAAACATTGCATGTGACTGCATCTGTTTACAATACATAATAAATATATGTATGTGCGCAAGTGTGATTCTCTCTCTCTCTCTCACTCACTATACACACACACACACACACACACACACACATATATATGCACACACACACACACGCCTATATTCAGTGTATGTATACACACAGACAGTGTCTGACCAGATCTAATTAGATTTACTGTGTTCTTAAAGACTGATCACAGTCTGTCAAGGGAAATGATGATAAGACATACATTCTCTTAGCTAAAAGAGCTCAAGATAGCAGAGTCGCTCTTCGTCATTGATTTCCTCATGAAGAGTGATTTTCTGGCTTGTGCGAGACAGCAGGATGTCTGCACACATCCAGCCATTCGCTCCGCTCAGGTCGCTGGCTCACAAAGATTCAGCTGCTATAAAAATCAATGAAATCACATCTGTGATGAGTAGCAAACAGGACGTGTTCAGGTTTCAGAGGAAGCCGTGACTGAGGAGAACTCATGGTTCAGTGGTGAATTCAGGCATCCAACCACAATGCACTTTGTCCTTTGAGTAACACATTTACAGAAGGACGAGTTCATTCCATTTCCACTGTCCAGTGCAATACTGGCAACCACTGTGGTAGCCATATGTCACAGGCTGACTGGCTAAGCAGCTGCTCTGTCTGCCTCTTATATCTTCACTGAGAGACGTCAGGATTAGAATGATTTTCAGGCCATCTTCAACAGTCAAGAAGACCATGGGAGGGGAGCATTCAGCTGGAGTGCATGAACTCTTCTAGTACATGGTCTGTATTATTTGAGGACAAATCCCATAATATTCCCATATTGATTTTTATTCCCAGTTGATACAGGCCAGTTTATGCTGTAAGTGTCATCTTATGGCTGAAATTCACAATGGTGCAAAATATCCCCATTTTCAACTCATATCACAATATTATTTATACAATTTCTAGTAAAAGTTTAGAAACTGCCTTCCATCTTATTTCAAGTAATTATCATACCATAATGAAAGTGTGTAATTGAATCAGTGGTGCCTTAAGTGATTCTGTTATTGTTCCCATGGCAGAACCATATTGTTGACAAAATCTAATTGCTGATGGAGCTATGTGATGATTATTTGTGAATGTGGAGTTGATTAAGAAATTTCAGTCAAAATGATGTATAATGATTTTATGTGAATCTTGAAAGGAGTTATAATAACAGCTATGATATAATCACACAAAAGTGTAAGGGTCATGATCTTAGCTTCTTCACCTGTGCCAAAAACTTGTACCATATATTTTTTTAATATGCTTGTATGCATGCACATACATACACTATTTATTTTGTTCCATTTCTTTGACTTTGTGGAGGCAGTCAAACATTACCCACTTAGCAAAATTATATTATAAGAGAGAGAGAGAGAGAGAGAGAGAAGAGACAGATAGATAGATAGGTAGGTAGGTAGACAGAAAGAAAGAAAATGTAATGACACACACACTCAGGTCAATCCTTGAAAAGATATATGTTTGCTATTTCCCCAATCAATCACAATAATTAAGCTAGAACAAATGTTCATATAGGCAAGCACACACACACACACACACATATGTGCACACACACACATAAAATATACCCTTTCAAAAAACATTATTCCCATGGTATCCTGTGCCCACAGCACACTAATTATATAGCCTTCTATAAAAAGTTTGCTTACCCTCAATTCATTTCCTCAAATTGAATAAGACTAGTACAGAATAACCCACACATTTAGACTCAGTTACAGTCACAACCTTCAACCACTAAGATAAATTAGTTTTATGTGGTTGGAATGAAAAAAAAAAAAAAAAACTACAATGACTTGATACTGCTGTCTCTCTCTGAAACAAATATTTCTCTCTGAAACAGTCTTTAGCAAAGCTATAATGTTGGAATATTAGCAACAAAGAGCAGCCTCTTACCTTTCACACATATATATGGGAGATTTTCAGTTTAAATACTATGGTATTCTTTACTTTTACTGGCAAAGGTAGGTTTTCCGCTTTTTTCCCCTCACAACCCCACAAATTGTGTAGCCACTGAAATTAAGTTATGCTATGTGGTTGAGTCCCCCCCCCCCATAGTTTTGTTTAAAATATTTGGCTTTATTTCTTAATTTTTGTGGTAGACTCAGAAAATTTGAATTTATGATTGGGTGATAACTAAAGAATACCTTGTATTAGAAATAGGCATATTGGTGGCCCTCCAGCAACTGAGTGTCACCTCTGCTGATTATCCTGCAAGGCTGCATGATACGCACTGCAGGCATATGTAAATATGGCTGTAAAAATAAATCTATCCAGTAATTGTTTTGTTTACTGAGTGGGTGGGGAACCATAGTTCAGTTAGTTATAGGAAATAGGGTTTTTTGTGAACTTTATTAATATTTTTGATTAGTGGTCTTATGTGGTGTGGGAAATATGTGAAGCATAGAGGAATGCAACACAATGCTTTACGTATTTCCAATATTTAGACAATGGAAAAATGCAAGCAAATTACAAAATTAAATGATAAAAAGCAAGGCCATTGTGCTTTTTCAAACAAAGCAGTAACATGAGCTAAAATGACCAGCAAATGATTAATTTGTACTAAAATTAGCACATTATCACAGTGTACATATCTTTGTCCACACAGCATAAGGGCTCTCTATGTCCTTGTGGTTATGCATTGTTTTAAATCTCTTCAGTCTGAATGAAGTCAGTATCTACACAGCAATTTCCAGCCTGATTCAAACCCACAACCCTTGTGTGCCTGTCAGTAATGGTTTTGGCATGTGAGCCTGTTGTGTTCCGGGAGCCTGGGAGTTTTGTGGAATTGTTCCTCCATAATTGACTAATTCCTCTGTGCCTGAAAGAAATACCTGTTCAGCAAAGCTCAAATCCAGATGGGTGACAGGTTTATAGAAATTTTGCAAACACATTCTGTTTTTGTGTCTAATATAAATCACAGAGAAAGCCTGCGGGAGGAGTTCAAACCTGGGGTCACTGCAATAATGTCATTCCGTTTTGTCAACACAATCTATACCAATGAGAAATACATAATGACTGTGTCAATGGATATGCATGTAAGCAGCGCTTGTGAGTATACTGCATTATTCCACATTTAGATTTCCTTTGGCTAAACTGGAACCTTATGCAAAGCTTTGAGCCATATGACAATATGACTCACTGTGCTTTCAACAAAGCACATTGGATCATATGTCTACATCATGTCTATGTGACCCAATGTGCTTTGCTGAAAGCTTTTTGAAGATGATCGCAATCAAGCTATGTAACTGACGATGATATATCCTTTTTTAATTCTCTATGGTGCAAACTCAATGGCAGCAGAGTATCCAAATTTCTACGTCAGGTTAGGGTGTGACATAGCTTTTACAAAACCTCTTATGTGCTTAATGAGGTATGATAAACATCACAGTTTCATCAGACTATTTATGTTTGAATTTTTTTTCCATCCCATTTATATTAACAAAGAGAAAAAAAGTTGCTTTGTGGTGATGCAAAATCAGCTGGACACTTGCTAATTTCTCCTCTTATCTGTAAAACAGCCAATGCTGTTCTCATGGGTGAACCAAGATAATCACAGTACAGCCAGAAGCCAGCATACCCCCTTCGGAGAAGCAATGTCACCTACACAAATGACTTTCTTTTTTAAAAATAACAGTTTGCTCCACATTATATTTAAGGTAGTGTGTTGGAATTCACCATGTCCTCAGACAGGATCTGATCTTATTCACACATAGAGAAGCTGTTCAAAAGGGTCAATGTGTGGGTATATTTAGCATGTTTTTAATTATGTTTTCTTCCTGCTAATAGTATGAAAAATTTGGATGAAATCCTAACAGACAAAAAACAAAGGCATTACTTATTTCCTTCATTTAACCAGGAAGTCCCTTGAGATTAAAAAAAAAATCTCTTCGTGTGGGAGCCCTGGCCAAAAAACAAGAACTTGTAGAAATATCGATTGTATGTCAATATCATGGTTGCTAGAAACTCAAATTAGACATGGTGCTTTGTGTTATAAGTAATTTTTTAATCTCCCATATCCAGTAAACACAGATACTCTATCAGTGATTACAAAGCTGTTCAAAAGGCTATGGAGAATATGTTGTTTGAAATTAACATTTCATTTCATTATTTGTGACATCTAAAGCTTTGACGGTTGACATTTGCATTGACAGTAGATAAAATACTGTTTAGTGAATGTTCAGGGTTTGGGCTAGTCTCATGTCTTTGGTATATCAAGAATAAAGCTCTGTTTATTTTCCATTTATCTCTCATTTACTGTTTGGAGAACCACCCTAAATGCATGCAGGAAGTTCATACAGGATATATATGTCTCCACAGGAAAGGCTTATCTTCGGGCACAATCATGCATTAGTTTACAGAATGGTACGGTTATGCTATCTCTCTCACATGTTCTGCACAAAATGGTGGGAATGGTAGGAAATTCAGGAAAGAGAACCAATGATTCCATGAACACTATATTGTTCCATATGTCAACAACTGGATGGAAATACACTGAAACACAAGTTCTTCAAGTATATGTTTTTTTTAATCATATTTCTTCTTGCACTGATTGCTATTTTACACTTTGTGTGCCATGTTTACAGTTTCGGACTTGCAACAAATGAAACACAAGTTAATAAAAAAGAAAAGGTTAAGATCTGTGCATTGTGGGGACAATTTCAAAAGTTAATCTGCAAAAACAACATATCTGCATTAGTATACACACAAACACAGTAAAATGGTAAAACTGCATGCTTAATGTGTAATATTTATTAAACATGGAATAATAGGGTTACATTGGTGAATTTCCTTAGCTAAATTCAAAGGGACTGGTCAAGGTGTCAGTACCTCATTACATTCTTAAAGTAGCTAGCTTGTATGTGCATTTCACATTCATTTTTAGGTGATAGAGAACAGTCTTACCTAGCTGAGTGAGATTTTTGTAAATGACATCTATAATTAAAGAAGCGATACAGGCAGTGTGCTTACTATTCTCAACTCTGCTTCACAGCTGAGAAATGGCTCAGGTTTTAAATATACAGAATGCTGACTCCAGTTTCACATACAGACCATTTGGAGATGACAGTCAGACATTTTTGAAATGAAACCTCTATGTTCAAATGTAGTGGAAATGCTGCATACAGTACAGTATACACTATCCTGCTTTCATGACATATTATTTTTCTTATACAGTACTGTATTTTCTTGAGCAGTACCTTATAGGACCTTATACAATGAAGGACGTTGATCCTAGAGTGTTGCCATGTGCTAAATTTTCTTTCTTCATTCAAAGAACCAGCTTATGCATACACTGAACGCTTGGTCATGTTGGGCAGTATCACAGTTAAATAGATTGTATTACTGAGGTACTGATGGAATTGGATAACACAAAACAATACCAAAAATCAGTTGACACAGAAACAATAGTATTTCTATGCTCTGCCTTCCAAAGGCATTGCCCCCTAGTTATCCAAAGTTTCGCTTTTGTGCCAGCTTTGACCCAGGTCCCACAGATGTCCAACTAAATAGGTCAATGTCCCATTATAGCCACTGAAATCAGCATTGTTCCAGCTCTACCACACAAAATGTTGACACTCAATGCACCTGTTAACTTCTATGATATAAAACACCTGAGAGTTCCACTTAAGCTTGGCTACAGTGGGAACACATGGATGTGACATATGAGGAAATGAAGGGAAGGGAGGGTGTCAGAATTCAGCTTTCACTAAAATCCTTTCATATGCAAGATAGTGGCATAGTGGCTAAGGACCTGAATCAGATGGTTGCAGGTTTGACTACCAGGTGGAATACTGCCTTTATGCCCTTGAGCAAGGTAACTTAAATTGCTTAAATTGCCTCTGTAAAATATCAGGCTATATGTATGGATTACGTCTAAATCCAAGATAAAGCCATCTGCAGACCAAATAACACATATTTTAATTAAATGATATAATGTTATAGTAAATATATTGCACTACAAAAATAGCAATATGATGCAAGGTAACATTAATTTTATGAAACACTATAATATATCATATACATTGATATTATTCTTAACTTTGTACATGAATATTACATTACATTATTGGCATGTAGCAGATGCTCTTTTCCAGAGCAACTTACATCAATTACAGGCTTTTACAACGTTATTCATTTACACAGGTGGATATTTACTGAGGTGGTTGGGGGGTTACGTACCTTACCCAAGGGTACAGCAGCATTGCCCCCATGGGGATTCAAACCTGCAACCGTTCGGTCACAAGTCCTGCTCCTTAACCACTATGCTACACAGCTGTATGTGCATGAGTATGCCTGCATATAGTATGTCTGATGTTGTTAGTTTAACTGTGAGACACTATATGTATAGTTAAACAATTATTCTTATATTCATGTAACTTTACACTGTTTTTCAGGTTGATGCTAATTCTTCGTGTGGCCATTCATTTGGGAATTCTGTGCCCATTCGATTGTTCTTGTGTCTTCAATTATATCCATATAACATATATTACCAGGGTGACCTCGGTCGTCATTCTGGATAAGAGCGTCTCCTGCTTGACGTCATGTGCTTTAAGCAGCAGCCACACGGGTAGAGTGTATGTTATATTGTTGATTTGGTAAATCTGAGATCTCAACCAACATGTCAAAAAAAACAAAAAAAAAAAACAAATAAATAAATAAACCCGGAAAAGCCACCGACTAATTGTGGATTTATCGGTTATTCCACAAAACCTCCGACTATACGCTTTTAAATAAACTGCTAATCGCAATAATTAAACAAATCCTGGCAACTGTGCATGGAATTTGTCAGTGTTCTCAATTAATATGGTGTACCACTGGATTGCGTTAAAACAATGAGGCATTCTTACTTGGTTACAAGAGTTTGCTTGGACAGATTACATTTTCTCATGGTGTAAAGGCTAACCATTACAAATTCTGTAAATTAATTTAGGAGAGTATGAACCCTTTCACTAAACCTTTTGTGGTGTCGTTTCGCATTCCATGTAATTAATACACCCAGCCCGCCAAGAATCATTTCTGTGATTCCATTCTTTCAGCTGAGAAATTTCTCCGTCATAACCCCTGATCAGACAAACGCAGCTTTTTGCCAGTTTCCCGAGACTAAACAGGTATGTCTTCTTGTTACCTTTATATAACATTCTGTCTATTTAGTCTCTGTATTATGTCAGATATACACTATTAGCCTACTATATAGATATCAATATAGAATATATGCTATATTACTTGTTAACGCTGAATGGTGAGAATATTACACATCTTGTTGCTAGTAAGGCATGCCGTTTCCCTAAATTTTTGGCAAACTCTTATAAGATTGCTTTCTCACCCGTGTTTGGCCGACGAATTAGGCGATGGTCATATTTCAACAGCAGCGAGATTCCACTGCTGATGAAGTTATCGAAAGACTAGAAACGCAGAGGGCGGGATTGGATGTAGACACCCGACAGCTGTTGCAGCTACCGCTTAAGTCCATCAAACGTGTTGCTCGAAAGCTTCACAGTTTCTCCTGTTATATCTACTGATCGGTAAGTGTTCATTTTTTTCACAAATTATATTGTAATCAAAACTGATATCAGCGCGTCACACATTCATCATTGACATTCACCTGCTGATCTGAAAGATATTGCGTTTGGAGTGTGTCTTAAATGATTAATGTGGTTCAGATCTTATTTTTCCATCATGCAAAAGCTTCTAAATATAGTATAGGGTCATGTTTATGTTCACACTTGCCCTTGTATTTAAAGGGCGTTGGAAAAGCACTGTAAACGGTAACGATCGGGCTAGATTTGGTGTGATGCTTTTTCCCTATCACGCAGGAATGAAGTTATCTACACTAGTTCACAGAGTAGTTTGGCAGGATCGTACCTCAGAAGTGATTATGATCGATTTTACAGCCGCTAGGGTGGAGGGGAAATTAGTTGAGGGGATATTTAAGATTAAAATAGAATGTTTAAGAAAATTACATCATCCCTGAAACAATGCAGCGGTGTGATACAAACGTTTTAAAGTTAGGCTAAAATATCTTACAGATAAGTACACATTTTTCGTAAACAGTGCAGGTTTTCACATACACAACTGAAATGCCTCACTTTGAAACACTTAGCACTCCGTATGCATGCACATACAGTAACGATTTTGAGAAATGGCCATTCTTTCAGGTGTAGTCAGTGGTTGTGAACGTGTAAATTCCCCAATGCTACCGTTTAACAGAGCTGCTTGATAGCGATTTTTTCCTTTTCTTGTCCTTGAGATATGACCATGAGCTTATGTCTCTGGTGGATTTAATCATTCTACAGTCCAGTTTCTGATAACAGACTGTTAATAAGGAGCGTTGTTGATACCGTAACTTTTTGTTTTGGTTGTGTTGGATCCTGTCCACCCTGGGTTCCCCACAGAGTGCAGCCTTTTTGTTAGAGGAATTGTTTTGTTCTTTGTGTGAATCAAAGCTTCTTGGTCTGATATGCATCTGTTCCCTTGGGCTGGAAGTGTTTCTCTCCCTCTTTGGGGAAATGAGGCCTCAGCATTCACTGAAATCAAAGTGTCCTGATCATGGGGAGAAACGTGTGAAAGGGTGGAATCTCTTACTCTTCCATTTCTACCCAAAAACCAGGAAACGAGCAGGTTAGTACGTGTCAAACTAAAGCACCTTTACTTCCAACAATGTAAGTGGACAAGGAAAGGCCACACCCTGTCCCTGCACATTTATTGGTCTTTTTTTTCAACTGTTACTTTGAAGGGAGTACAAACAAACAAAAACAAAACAAAGTGGATTTTAATCCTACATCCTGTGTGGAATCAACAAGAATGCGAGTGTCCTCAAAAGAAGAAAGAATCAACATGAGTCAGATAACATTTATGATTGTTATAGGTAGAGTGTGTTGTACATATTTAGAAATTCTATGATGATGCAGCACTGCTGAAACATTGAGTTCCTACTCACACCTTCTCTGTAATTTCAGAGTAGGTGCTTTTAGAAGGAAACCTTGATAACAACTGAGGAATTATACAACAGTTAAACAGAGTAAACTTTAGGCAGAATTTACAGGGTATCAGTTGTGTGATCTCTGGCATTCTCTTCACCGGATATCAAACGAAGGATTTTGATATTAGTATTTATGTTTGTCAGACGTGCCTCTCCAGAAAAATTTATAAACATTGTCTAACTGTATAGCTGGAGTGCTGTATTTGGTGAAGTAATTGCCTTTCTCAAGGGCACAACATCAGTGCCAGCCCCATGTGGGAATCAAACCTGCAACCCACTAGCTATAAGCTCATTTCCATAACCAATATACTTACTTGCTTTCAACATAATCCAAGACATTCGTGCAACACAGCATATGGCAATATAGATCACCTAATAAATCAAGAGTAAATTAGGATATTACTATAAAATATTACTTAAACTCTGTAAAAATGTCTAAAGGAATGACTTGGAGGTCCTTCTGGGATACAAAGGAGATAACACACAGAAGTAATTCATTAGTACAGCATGCATCATTGTGATTAAAGTCAGAGAGCTGTCTGAAGACTTAAGGTAAATGGTCATTGACCACCACAAGTTGGGAGACTGCCGTAAAAGTATTCACAAAAAGATGAATGTACCACTTTCCATTATAGTGTCCGTTATTAAGAAATTTATGGCCACTGTTACTGTGGCAACCCTGCCAAGAGGAGGACACAAGTATATCTTGCCACCATGGAGCTGTGAGTTAAGTGGTTCAGGAAGTAAATGACAATGTAAGGCAACTGGAGGAAATCAAAGCAGATTAGCATGCTCAGAAAACAACAACAACAACAAAATATGCAGTGTAGCCTACAAGAATGTGGCAATTATTTCCCAGTTACAAGGATGAAGTCTTTTTTAATGGTCAAAAATAGGTGACTTGAATTTGCTAAACATTGCATTGCAATTATAAGCATTCTTACTGTTGTACCAAAATAGAGCTTTTTGGACATGCTCAAAAGTGTTATTGTTAATGTAAAAAAGTGAATCCTATGTTGAGAAAAGACCCATTAACTCTGTGAAATATAGAGAGAAATATACCTAACTGAGCAGCCATAATTAGTGCTTTCCAGCAATACTAATGCTGTGGAGAGATGATGGCAAGGGTCAATGAGAAGAAACGGGTCTATGTGGTTGGGTTTGGGATGACCACAGATCGTCTTCCAGTTTAAATAGTCTTCAGTAAACAAATGACCCTTTGAATTCAATTACACAGAAATTGCACTGGGTAAAAAAATCTTCACAAACCAAATAATGTTAGGCTTTTTTCATCAGGGCTGTTTACAACTGCATCTTTTCCACAAAACAACAGAGATGTTGTTTGACACAAAGTGGCTCTCCCAAAATAACTACAGTGCCTTTGTTTTATGTGTATGACAACACTTTTGTCTTTACATTTTGTTGATTTTTTAAGAGGGTAAGTGACTTTTAAAACACCACAGGTACTGCCGGCATCAATCCCTCCTCCTCTTCATTGTCCTGGTACCTGTCTGGATGTCCACATTCAGTGGTCAGGAATGACCCACACATGTGAGGATGGCGAAGAGCAGATGCAAGCTCTCAGTGATGCCGGTGAGAGGAAGACGGATGCAGATGATGCCTCATGTGGGTCTCACATGTGTGGTGTGTGCAATCTGCAGCTCAGCTCACCTGCACAAGCCCAGGTGCACCGCACCAGCAGGTCACACTTGAGGAGGATCCGACAGCTCAACCTTGGATGCAGCCCAACTGACTCGGGTAGGAATCACTGGCCTGGTGCAGTACCTTAATTTATCTGTTCCACTGTAACATTCTTGTTTTTTTGTGGCGGGGGGTGGGTGGGGTTTAATGTAACCACAATGGTGCACTGTCCTTAATTTTGAGGAAGGAATTTACATTTTTAACTTTTCACAATATTTTTCATAAATTTCCATATGCCTATGCAAAAGTAATCTTTGAAAAAAAAAAAAACATATTACATCATATTACATGCCTAAATGTGTTACTAGATGTTAAGGACAAAGTACCATAGTGTCTAGATGAACTTTCCGAGATGGACAGATTGTATCCAAGTGCAGATGAATAACTTGGAAGATTGCACAGTATGTTTTAGGATGAAGCTTATGGAGCTCTTATAGTAATTGGGGTTTTTTGGTAACTTTTTTGTAAAACTAGCCCATAAAAATACTGTCTGTTCCTGTGATAATGATAAGGAATCTTTATGCTGTAGCAAACCTCTGTTCTCATGTGAATAGTCTCACTGGGGAATATGAGCCCTCTGGTCTGAGTTGGAGTCCTTATTGAAACAGAATAACCCAATTTCTATATTTTGGGTGGTTTTCATGTTTTCATATACTTGTTTTATACCTGGACTGATTCCATTTATATTAATTGATGCGTTATAATGATGGGGTAGCATGATGTAGAAATGTCTGATCTAGTTGGCATAGTTTGATTGTATAAGGTTTGGCATAACAAAATGATATAAGACATAACTTACTAAGGTACCATATATTATTATATTAAGGCTACAAGTAAAGACCACTGTATTATGTGTGGTTTTGTGTTACCTTAGATAAGGGTATCATGAATGCCAGTAGTAAATGAAATGAAAAAATATTTTTGAAATGGAAGAGTTTTCACTCTGCACTTCCAGGCCTATCCTATAGATGGTAGCAGCATCATTTTAGCACCAAGTAGCAGTGAAGGTCACCAAGGGTTCACCTGACAGGATGCTATACTCTCTGATCATTGTCTCAAAAGACTGAAATTTATTGGATCTTCAAAAGTCAGCCTTGTTGTAATAATAGTGAACTAGTGATACTGGGAGGCAGTGCTCAATTTATAACAGTCCAGAGTAAGAAAAAAGTAAGAACTCTGCAAGAAAAAATAAATTGATTCTTAGGCCATTTTGACCTTTCCAGATTTCTCAAGAAAACTATTTTGCCAAAGGCCAGAAATACCAAATTTATCAAGTGTTATTTTCCAATAAAGCAAAGTACAAAATGTCATCGTGGGAACGCTCTTAATTTTTTCTGGACTGCAGCTGACCTCTCATTACATTACATTACATTACAGTTGCTAAGCAGAAGTGACTTACATACCTTGCAATTTTTACGTTTTATCCACTTATGCAGATGGATTTTTACTCAGGCAGTGTGGATTTGGTACCTTGACCAAGGGTACAACGACAGTTGCCCATCAGGGAATTGGACTGGCAGCCTTTGGGTGACAAGCCCTGTTCCTGACCACTGTACCACACTGCAGTCCAGCCAGAGCACAGAGGGAGCTTTTGATCTCTCAAGTGACGACTTAACAAAGTTAAGTGTTAGAAAAGAGGTCTCCCTATCCTTTCAAAACTCTACCCATTAAAACAAATTCAATGGCCAAGCCTACTTAAGCAAAATAACCTTGACTTACATGCAGGACATCTTCCTATTTTAAAATACACATCTACAAAGATGAATGTATGTGTAACTCTTAAACATAATGCATCACCTGACCTTCTTGGAACAGAACAATAATGTCACAATAATCCTGTTCTTGCCTTGCAAGATGCTGATATTGATATTCTGATCTTGTGTCCATATCTGCACCATGCACTGTGGAATATTTAAATAATGTGCAATATATTTATACCTGTCACCTCCACAGTGCTGTTACCGATAACCTGTATCTTAAAGAAACTGTCCTATGTGTGCTTTTAATCTCTCCTTAAAAT
Organism: Megalops cyprinoides; assembly: GCF_013368585.1. Taxonomy (NCBI): domain Eukaryota; kingdom Metazoa; phylum Chordata; class Actinopteri; order Elopiformes; family Megalopidae; genus Megalops; species Megalops cyprinoides. Next base: position 15,834,832 of record NC_050592.1, read on the forward strand.
ATTTGTACTCTGTTGTTTCATTTCAAAACAAGACTGAACAAATAAGCTATTAACACTTCTACGCACAAGTGAAAAATAGATTTCCAAGAATTCTGTTGCCCCTCAAAGTGGGGACATTTATTTCACAGTCTTGTGCAATTCCAGTAATGTCTCAGAAATCTGAACTGCTGAGGAGGGCAATTCGAGCCTGGCTGAAGTATTTGTCCCTGTAGTTGAGTGGTATTTTTTCATAAAAACCATCAGGAGTAGGAAATGGGTTTGCTGACTTCTCACTGCACTGTTTATCGTTTTGACAAAATGTTTTTGGTTTTGTATGACATATTTGCAGTAATCGTGAAATATATCATACTTTGCGGTTATAAATGATTGCACCCTGTAAATCACCTGTAATCTCGTTTTTTGGCCGGTTTTAACCGGTTTTCAACCTGACGTAATTGCATTAACTGTAACATTAACACTGTGTGAACCCAAAGACACAGCCTGTTAGAGACATATAACTCAGGAAGATTACAAGCAAGTGTATTGTCTTGAATGAAATGATGTCAACATTGGCCTGCCCTTTGGCACTGTTCACTGTCTCCCTGACACTCCCCCCACTCTCCACGCCTGGTATAGGGACCTTGTCCTTATGTGTGTTACAGTGAGTTTGTTGTCCTGTTTCTGGGTGGGGAGACAGGGATTCTGTGGGTGGACAAAATAAAACTGGAGGGACAAGAATGAACTCTATTAACTGAGGTGGAGAGCAGCTGCTGAGGAGAAATGTTTATTCCGTTCAGTAGCAGAATGAGAAAAAGCCCCCAGGTCACTGGTCCCGTCACTGCCACTGATTAAACTGGAGAACAAAGCTTGGAGGGGGTGGGGCATTGAGAAGAAAGCAATTTCAATGATTTACTTCTCCTCCATTAAACACTGCATGCTTACTCTAAATATTGTCCCCGTCTGTTTTGACAGCACTTTTAAAGTCTTTTGTCATCCTCTACTGACAGCGAACAGCAAGTAGCTGCAGGTTCCAAATTGAGTAGATTGAATTTTCCTTTTTTATGTCCACAAGTATAAATTGGAAAATGTGGATTGTAGCAGTTTGTCTATGTCTTTAGACATTTGAGTTGTTGTGGTTTTCTCATTCGGACTTCTCTATGACCAGTGTTTCCAACTCCCAGGGTTAGGAAAATTCAGAAGCCGAATAATTACACCTGAGTGATAGCAGCTAGTGATGCTACAGAGAGATGGGTTTGTATCCCAGAGGTTTCAGTTTCGACTCCCACGTGTCACAGTGTTATTGTACCCCTTGATTAGGGTACTTGACCCTACTGCTTCAGTAAAAATTATGTTGTAAAAACGGATAATGTCCTTAAAATGGTAGCTATGTAAGACAGAGTGGATGAGGGTGTCTGCTAAGCTAATGATCAGCAGTAAAAGAAACTGGGGAGTTGGAAAATTAAATAAGCATTACAATTCATTGCTTCATTTCTTCATGCGTGCTATATACTGTAGCATTTCCTGATAATAATTTGTAGAGTATAATTCTGTTTAAGTTTGCTTGCAATGGGTATGCTATGATGATATCATCATATGCACTTTAGAATGTCAGAGGACATGGAGGTAACAACAGGAGCCTGGCTCAAAATAATGGTGTTGACTACTACCTTCTACACCCAGTCCCACTCTACAACATTCAGCCTTCTTCAATATAGCATGAATATTTGAACATGAGTAAATGAATATCAGTATCAATGTTTCATTCATGTAATCTGACTTAACAAGGATGTTTGATTTAGAGTGCTTGCAGTTATATATACAAGGCCACTGCTCTCATGCCCTTTGTAGGGTTTAGTGAGGACACAAAGCTGGCTACAATGCACTCAGAAGAGTATTAGGAACAGACTTTGGATGGTTAAACTATAGATGTTTTTCAGAAGAAAAAGACATATGAACACTACATGTTTCCATTTGTTTTCCATTACTGCAGGCTTACAACAATATCTTCAATAACAAGTTTGAACTATTCATGTCTCTCCAAGGACTGGCAAGACAGTCTAGGAATATTAACATTGGCTTTGTGTTATGGTTTCTGAAATATAAACTCCCCTGATATGTTGTGGAGAATTAGAGACATGGCTCTCCAGTGAGTCAAAACATTAAAATTGGGAAGTGAATAAGGGTACAAAAAATGTTCTTTAGTATTTCATGTTGTACATTCGCTTATCATACAGTGGATGAATTCATCTTTGGTGTGACTGAAAGCCATGGAGCTCCATCTCTGCCTGTATTTATCTGGCAGTGACTACAGTGGAAACCTTGAGGAACATTGATGACTTAGTATTCATGTGACAGGTGAGAGCTTGGCCTGTCCCTCACCACAGTGTGTCAATGTGCAGGCAGAGGGTCTGCCCACATTCAGTTGCCATGATGTCCACCCCTGTTTAACACAGGGCAACGCTGAACTCTGTAAGGAGAGTAAAGCATTATTATTTTTAATATTATTATTATTATTATTATTACTTGCCAGTGCAGCATTCTACTGGAGATGCTCATGAATTGTTAATAGAGAAATCCCTGTTGAAATCAATCAGTTTGATATGTTATGCATTATGTATGCATTATTAGATCCTTACTTCCAAGATGGAGAGCTGGCTTCAGTGTGCCATATGCTCCAGAGCCAAGGCTCCACCTCCTGCTGCCTCTGTGCCCGGCAGGCCTGCTGTTCCAAGCATTTAAGTGACTCAATGGTGAAAAAATGGACTCTCTCACTACAACAATATATTTTTATGTGGGGAAGGTCTCAGATTGCTTTGAAGCACCAAACAGCCAGTAGATATGCTTCCCCTGAGTGACTTAAGGTATTACAAATGATTTACATGCCCCCACGGATAAGCATTTATATTTTATGCTCTGGAGTTTGTCTACATGCAACACGTCATGCTTTAAGCCATCAGTGCCGTGGAAAAAAGGGTTGCACTGTACAGCTCAGGATGAAGTGGTTATAATGTGGTAAAAATATGGCAGCATTGCCATATTAAATTCTAGTTACCTGAACTTTCTGGTTTGTGGTTTGTCACAGAGAAACAAAGAGCAAATTAGCAATTATCCTCATAATGAGTGGCACTAGAGCATTTAGAACAAATTGCAAATTTTGGCTTCTCCTGTAATTACAATCAATACGTTTGTTTTTATTTGCAGCTCTAATAAGCCCCGAATCTCCTTATTTATGTGAATAATCTGTCTGTTGATGAAACCTGGTGACCACCAGTATCGTTTCACATGGATTGACACGCCTGTATACACCAGTAAGCAGTGCATTGTACCATGGTGCATTGTACCATGGTGCAGTATGTAGTATAAGAAAGTGACATGCACATGCCAATGGAATATTCTCCGTTGAAACAGTCTTTCTTATTTCAGTCTAATACTATTTTGTTCAGAGCAACAGCTTTACTTTCAGTGCTGCGGCAAAGCATGCATTTCCTCCGCTCAATCTGGCTGATTGTGGTATTTGTTTTTGGGCCGCGCTGATAAGAGGAGAGGGGAGATAAAGTGTGCGATATCTGGAGCAGAGGCACTCTTTTCTCTAATGAGATTACAACCAAGCAGTCCTTAATGGGAGAGAGCTCCAGAATGTAAAATTACACATTTATCTGCACCAGACAGGATCTTTATATGATAAATAATGAATGCGTGCCGGACGCTATCTCTGTGTATTCGGAGTAATCGCGGGCACAGGTGATGGGGATGTAAACCTGATTTATTTATAAGGACTGATATGACGGCAATGATTTTTCCCCTCATTTAATGAAATAAACCAAGGCTTTAAGAGCAGCTATTAGTAAGGACTGTTTGAAGGTGACAAGGAACTAAATGAACCAGTGGATGTGGATGGGGAGTCAATATGTGCTGTGCTTTACAGCTCTCTTCATATAAAAGCCTATTTAGCTATGAAGGAGTCAAGGTTGCAGTCAGATTATTATTTATGCTTTTGAGATACCCACAGTTACAGTCCCTCAGATGGCTGATATTTTACAGAATTCATGAATTTATTAGATTCATGCTGTGGCTTTTATCAAGCAATCTGGGTTTACTGTCTCACTCTGGGGGTACCACTACTGTATCATTGATATTTAAACCCACAATTCTTTGGTTAATAATTGTCTTTCAGAGTTCACTTCTCCATCTTGTCCACAGATATACTATACTCAGATTGGTGGAAAATTCTGCTCTAACGAATTTTAGCTCTAACCCATTCTTGATTAAATATCATTTATTTGCAGTTCTTTAATATTGTCTGTCTTTTCATTCGAACCACTCTCCTGTATCATTCTTTTTGTTCTGATTCATGCTATGTTTGGCAACATCTAGTTTCCTGATTTGACTTACAAATGATTTGATATGTGTACTTTCTTGAAATCAGTTCTGGATATTGTGGTTTCCATTGTGCTTTCTGATAAATCCACTGTGAATGGTGCTACACAAAAGATGATGAACATGACAGCTGAGTGCATTAAACTTTACTGCATGGCCCTAATATGTGCAAGACGTCATGACTGTCTGGGGTTAGACTTGTGATGTGTGATGTGACAGTGCCTCGAATCCTTTGATGTGATGCCTTCATTTGACGTTAACTAGACGCTGATGGGACAAACTGTTGGTTTTCCTTGTTTAAAACAAGAAAGGAGGTGAAACTGTTGCTGTCCTTGGTGCTCCAAAACGTACAATATAGGGCGCTTATGTTGATAGCTTGGCACATTGATCATCTCCTGAAAATCACCAGCCAAATAATCTCTGCTCTGTTGCAGCAAAGAGAACAGCAGGTAATTGATCTAACTGTTCCATTTATTTTCTGCCGCTCTTAAAGAAGTAGCCTGGTGACTGGTGGCATGAGGTAAATGTCAGTTTGGTTTGATTGCTCTCTCTGTGGTCCTGTTTTTTTTTGTTTGTTTTTCACTGCTGCTGCCAGAACATGGAAGCTGAAAAGTTTGTGTGCTGAAGTGTGACAATGCTGCAGGTGAGACTGGGGGAAGGGGAGTGAGTTTTCAATCAGCTTTTCCACTTCCCCAGTATTCAGACCTTTTTGTGAATCACCTACTATTATAAAATTGCTAAAACGATACATTGGTAGTTTATGATTAGGGATTGCCCTACTGCCTTCGTAAATGCAAACAAACATTAAAGGTATTGGCACTGTCATTTTATGATGGGCACATCAATGTTGAACAAAGGAGATATTGCAAGCAGATGGAAGCCCCTCCCACACTTCCTAGGTTTCCTTTGTTTGAGAGGGGATTCATTTCATTAAGCAAGGGCAACAGCTGAGAAACACATATCAATTCAAGTCCAATACATGTATTTAATGTAGAGGTTATATGAAACATAATTAAATAGCTGATTATACACCTTTTGGTGGAGAATAAAATGCAAGACTTGGGGCAAATACGTAACTGTAAATCCAGAAAAGTAATTATGTACTTGTCAGTTAATTTAATTAAACAATACATTACATTAGAAAATCACCTTCTGTTGACGTACAGTTAACAGGTCTGTTTCTACAGTGTAGATATGCAAATATGTCATGGCGGATTTGGTGGTCTCTTATGGCTGTGCTGCTGGCATGTTCAGTAAAACTTCATGTTAATTAAATGTACTGTTTTCAGTGGGTAAGAGGATGTGAACTGACAGATGTTGTGTTCCATTTCCTTCACAAAGCCTCTTAAAGAGAGTATTGATCATGTATGGTCGTTTTAATCACCATGCTACCTCCTGGGTTTTGACGCCTCTCACTCAATATGTACAGTAAACCAGTGCTTGTGTTGCACTGTTTATATAGCAGATAGTCAGACACATTTATATTGCTGGAATATGGTCAAATTCATCACTCCTTCAACGTTGCTGATTCTCCTTCCACCATACATTTAGTAAAGCATTATGATCAACTGTTTTTAATGTAGAAATCTCTTCTCAAGGATTGTATGTTTTGCTTATATTCGGATATTGTAAATTAGAGTGAGAAAATCCAAAGAACATTAAAACAGAATTAAAGTGGGCTCTGTCTCGTTAATGATGGATATTGGGAAGAGAACCATTGAATTGTGTGTTTGCTGATTGAAATGACTGTAATGACACTAAATCTGTAGCTTCCCAGCAACAGATTTAGTGTAAAATCTATAACCTATTTTAAGTACATACAAAAATGCCTGTAAAGTTTAATTATTTCCTGTGCAGTATAATTTTAATGGAGTAAAGCATATGGTTTGCTAATCTATGACTCTGTGGGTTGTGGAAATTTGCGATGACACATAAATTCAGAGTTATGAACCATAAAGCACATATTGGTGGATTTTTTGAAGACTTAGTTATTTTCCCAGCAGTCATAAAAATACACTTAAAGCTATTATGCCTGTAAAGTGGACACATTCTCCTTTATCCCAATTCACATTTGGACCCACTAAAATATTTTTTTTCATACAAAGGCCATTATGCCTTTGGTGGTCATTGAAAGCAAAGGAAAGTGTTCAGGCAGAAATGTTAAAAAATATAATATTTCAATTCCCTATGCTGAATCAAGAAAAAAAGAAAGCCGATTGTAATTTGATTTAATAGAGATGGAGGCCTCTGTATGCACTTTGATGTCTCAATTACTGTGCAGTTACAATCACATCCCAGATTTCTGTACCCCTCGTTAAACCACTCTCAGTGAGTGACAGTCAGTGTGGCCTCTGAGGTGCACTCCTAAAACAGCAAACGAGGAGTGTAAAAATTGAAATGAGGTTTGAGTAGTCAGTGCAGTCAACATTACATGCATTCCATGACTTCAGATTTGACATGTGCATCCAGTAAAATTCAGCTCTAAATCTAAGTCTCAGAGCACCCAAATGGTTCTACAGTTAAAAAAGATACTGCACTATCAGGCACCGTTAGGTTGTAAATCCCGGTGTGAGGAGGAAACTCTCAAACCTCTGACCCGTTGGGTTTTACATCTGTTGGATCACACATGCTTTGGGTTTATGATCCCTCAGTAAGAATAATCTCAGTATAACGTGCTCATTCCTGGGAGGGGAGAAACTTAGAGAATCTTTCTCTTAGCTCCCATGTCTGTGAGGGGTCTGCAAGCATATGTTTCACATCATCCAAAACATCATCGCAGCACAGAGGAGAGCAGCACGGCTCACCAGGTCACCAGCACCAAGTGCTCTTCCATGAGATGTATGTTCTGTACTTTTACGGAGCCATATCTTTCAGTATCCCATTATTCCAATAGAAGGGATGGGCTGTAGTGAAGTTCCTGTGTGATGCAGATGAAAAGACAAAGAAGTAGAACAGTATGTTCTTGCAGAACATTGTTGTAATGTAACACAGAAATTACACTGACTGCCTTTAGACCAAAATTTGATATTATTATTGTTGATACTAGAAATCTCATCATATGTTACCTTTTAACCTGAAGTGCCTGAATCTACCTTTGTTGCTCTTTTAGGGATTTTGCATCATAAGATAAAATTTAGACTGCTTGCTCAGTGCCTACAGTATGACTTGAGTTACAGAATGTGTGTTTACTGAATTTATTGTTTCCTAAGCATGGGCACTGCAAATCATCATGGTAGTACCTGAACGTATTGCTCTGCTTTTGTTTGTCCAATGAACAGAGAGACATTTTAAATCTGGTCTCTTTACTGATGCCCCTGTTGAAAATGAAATAAGACAGCTGAATACTCAGCCCTCAATATCTCATTCCTCTGTGTTCAGTTTCTCTCTTGATTGGCTATGCCCTTTCTTCCAATCTAATCTCTCGCCTCTTCTGACTCTAACAGCCGATCCCCACCCTTTGACCTTATTTACAGGCTGCTCTTCTCTTGTGCAAAACCTCTGTGTTTTTTTGCTTCAAAAAGTTGGTGATAACCTAGAGCAAAGTACACGAGTGGAAAAAGATGGGAAGGGTCACACATGCAAGTCATATTGATTCATCCGTTTTGCCGCACATGCTTGTCCTGCTCAAGTCAGTATCTGGTTTCCCTCTCAGTTTCCTTCCTTTCCAAGGCCTCCTCGTTTTTCATGAGCGCTCATTGATAACGCTTTCCCGTTTACACAACAGAGTAGGCTAGATTTCAGCTGAGCTGCTCTCTGGCTTTATCATCCAGCTCTTTTTTTTCAAGTGGGCAGGGGCAGCATGAAATTTTGTCTTAGTTTATACTTCATTGCATTACAGTGTGCATTTACTAGAAGCATTTTAATGGAGTTGTTGTGACACTTGGTGATGGTCTAATACTGGATTGTACACGATGCATTTACTTCTACAGTAAGACATTTCACCCAAATGGCTCCAGATAACTTCAGCTTTTCAAATTTTACTTGAGTGATTTATATTTACTAGGATTGTATTTAATAAGCTATGATTATTTCTTTTGATTGTTTTGGAATTTATACATTTAACACTGTACATTAGACAAAAAGTACAAGCAAAAGTACAATTTCATGCTCTCAACTGAAAAGGAAGGCTCAATTTACTGTGTATACCCTGTTTGCTCATGTTTCAAAATGGCAGAATGGTGCTGGCATTGGTGAGGTCAACCACTGCTGTGTCATCTGCAATTTTCACAGCAGTATAGTCACTGATGGAAGAGTTTAGCAAATGAATGTACTGTTGCATACAACTAAATGCTGAGAAGTCCAGTCCACACATACAGTCTGAGTGTGGCCTCTCAAGATGTGTATCGGTGCTGTGTAGTAAGGTCAAGACTGTATTGTTGTTTTCAGCGTTCAACATGGCCCCAGTTGTGCATTTGTATCTGTCCTGCCAAGCCTGTCTGAGATTTCCAAGACTATTTGTTGTATTTCCTGACTTTTCTGAGCTGTTTCCCCTTTGGTTTACTGTCTTGATGCAGTGCCAGTCATGCTGAAGTTTGTCACCTGTTTCGCCATGCTTGCAGTGATATGAATACAATAAAGGAAAGTTTTCTCACTCCTTCCATACACCCTCTGTCTTTCCTCATCCATTCTAGGCGGTTGATGAAAAAACAGCCAAAGTAACTTAAGTTGGAAGACATTTGAAAAACCAACGGCACAATGGAGAACACATAAATCCATTCGTGGTTCATTCACAGTGCAGCGACCTCCATTCACTCCACTTTTTAACCCAAAACTGTAGCATGGTGTCTCTAACCTGAGTTGCTTCAATATACTAATTTTGAGAACAGCGTAGCCAGCAATGAAAATGGGCACAGTAAGATCATCTGCCAAGTAAATGAATAATATCAGTGGGCAGCAGTAGTCCCTTGGGGGTGGCCACTGTTGTGTAACAGAAGCACATCTCAAATATGATATTCCATATGATATTGGAAATGTACACTTTATGTTCATGGATTGTTTTCATTATTGTATATGTTTCAGCGTGCATGTTTTTGTAATTAACAGGATTGTACTGTGTGTGCTTTTCAGGTGCCTTTTTGCAGGTCCTAACTAGTTTTAACCACACTGTAGCAATGACAAAACATCTGCAATATATACACCATAGTAACTAGCACTAACATTGATGACCTTAAAGTATAATAATGGCATTTACTATTGTTCAAATATTAGCTCTTCATGATCTGGCAAATTTCATCCATTACAGGTTACAGTTTCTGAAACCTAAAATCTCCTCAGTCTCCCAAAAGCTAACAGAGAATGCATTAGAGGCAGTGTATGAAATTTCATTTGTAATGTCTGTAATTCGTTCACCGTCCTCATTTTTAATAGCATTAGCAGATTAATTTCTTGTAATTAAGAGTCAAATCAAGTACATCAGCAACAGATTTACATACCGCTAAATATATGAGGCACTTAGTGTAATGCGTGCTGTGATTAGCATGTATCAAAATACACAGGAAACTTCATTCATCACATCGGTTAATTTCTCTTCAGGAAAAGAATGTTTACATGAACTTATTTTTTATTGTGTGAATTCTTGATTGTTTGGAAAATGGTGTTAGACCTGTGATGTTGTATGGAAGATTTTATAATTAGATTACCTGTATGCACCCCAAAAAAAGGGATCAAAAGACTGTGCTGGGTATCTGTTCATTCACCTATGTATGGACTGCCAGAGTAATGCAGTACTCTATGTGCATTGATAGCATTTTATCATGTTCTTAGGGACCGTCGTAGCATGTTCACCGATTGTGGAAGGAAGACGTGGAATTGTGATTGTTGACCCCATGTGAGAGATACAGCAAATCTTGCATCAGTAGGTGTAACACCACATAGATAGAGACATCTTTTTAAATAAAGGGAGGATAGATGTTTCCTTACTAGATTACTTTCATATAATACTGAGGGCAAGGCCTTCACCAATTTGCAAGATCAGATAAAGACTCAAAAGAGACAGCCTGGTGCTGGTGGATTACTCATTTATTAATTTCCATTTCTGTTCCTTTAAAAACATACATAATGTTCTTTGCACCTGGGATTTCTGCAAGTATATATTACACAAAGACATGATTTGTACAGACAGAAATTTTGGTCCACGGTCATTATCAGTGTCAATTAGTGTCAATCTAGTGAAAGGTTGCACATATATATCCTTACTTATATATCCTTACTTTAACCAGTTTGTGTATACCTCTTTCACAACCCAGTATCTCTTCTGTCTGTACAGACAAAGCCATGGTCATAATGAGAAAATAAATACTGGTACTGTTCAATATCAATCATCTAATTAAAACAATTTACCAGAATCCTGGGGAAGAAGCAAAGTGTTGACTAAAGATTGAGCTACAAATCCAATCACAGGCAATTAGAGAATTCAACTAAAGTGAACATTTGTGGAATTGACAAAATAGCCAAATTAACTAATTTACTTTAGGATTTAATGGATGCACCTCCCTTAAAACACATTACTAAGCTTTGACTTTTCTCCCATTGTTTTTTTAGAATGTCTGGCAAAATGCAGGCAAAAAAGCAGGAAGAAGGTAATAACCAGATGCTCAGCCAGGGGGTGGCAAGACCTTGCCTGTATGAACACCTCCCATTCAAGCCAACTATGATGGCTCCCCTGGGCTGCCTGTTATTGGACAGCTCTGCTGATTGGACTATACAGGGGTCATTTCTCTTCTTTCCATTTTGTACTCTCTGCTCCAGACAAAGGCAGGGAGAATAATGATATATGGACAGAGGACTTGTAATTACACCTTAATGATGATGAGCTGTGACTCTGTTATCTGCCGTTGAGTTCATCCAAATGGTCCTGAAATGAGTGTGTCAAAGTCATGGTGATTTAGATTGTCCCCTGTCCAGTGTTCTGACCTCAATTTCGGGTCAGGTGATTTAGTCAAATGACAGTCGAACGTTGTGTGCTAGGTCCAGTTCTCTGTTCAAACACAATGCATCACACACAGTCAGTTTCTGTGAACCTCACCTTTATTTTCAGTATGAACAGAGGTTTAATCAATAAATGGTCAATTATTGATCAATTAGTCAATCTAACATGTCAATAACCCGATTCCATAGTCTGTGTACAATTTGAAAACTTATTGATGCATGACTTGTCATAAACAAAAATTCCCTATACATTGAAAAAAAAACACTGACGTTGTTGCTTGTGTTATCAAAGAAAATATAAATTATTCATTTATGCAAATATAAGTTATTCATTTCATATGGGGAGCACGCCGACATATTCTGCTGTACTCAATCATGAGCCAATGGAAATCCTATCATTGGTTGATGTACCATTGGGCTGTGTGAATTCATTCAAGCCTCCCCCTTAGCTCTGTTTGTTACACATGAAAGACCTTTTGCAAAAGCTATTATTAAGGTGCCCCAGGCACACTGCAGTGAGAGTCATTGGAAATCCATGCATGCTAAACCTATTACAGATTTTCAAGGGTTATTAACCTAGGCTCACATGAATGTGTCAGTGTAAAGGACAGGTAACCCAAAGCACTGATTGATTATTGGATATTATTCTGTGTACCACCTATACAGTAGCTAATTTTGTATGCATTTTTTCTTGTGGCATTTACAATGCCCCAGTGCCTTTACAGGTTTTCCAATAGGAAATGTGTGGGCAATAATGTCTGGCATTGGTTCTAAATTTTAAGTCAGCTAAAACTGAATTACAACAACAAAATGCTAACTGTCACAGATGTCTGGCAAACAGCTAGTAGCAACAGGCAGCATGAATTCTAATTCTTTTGCTAGTATTTTCAAATATAAGAACTCCAGAGAGTGAAAAATTATCATGACATCACTTTATTTGTCCACCTTATACAGAGTGGAGGTTGTCACATTGTGTGCTTCTTGGTTTGTGCTGATGTTTGAAATCCCTTGACTGACTGAACAATGGCCTGCTGATCTCAGATCAGTCCCACTCTGTGAGTTTGAGTTCACTCGGTTTGAGCTCATTGTGCCTGCAGGGGACATGAAAGCCCATGTCAAACACACAGCACACACTCTGCAGGTGAACAGGGAGCTCCCGCTGAACACCTGTGGGCTTTGCACCTTGAGCTGTTGAACTGAATGCTTCCTGGAGATGTGTTTCCTCATCTCTGTCTTGTGTGAGCTAGTACTCCATTCTGAGAAAGTTTACCCAGAAGATAAAAAAGATAAAAAAGCCTTGCATGGTACCTTAGGTAACACAATTCAGAAAATATGACATACACACACTATATATATATATATATATATATATATATATATATATATATATGTGTGTGTGTGTGTATACACACACACAGTATATAATGATGTTCAAACTTTTACCTTCAATGCACAGCTTGAATAGCACTAGGCTCATAACACCATGGCTGTCAGTTTGATTCCCAGGTTGGCCACTACTGTTGTACCTGGTTAGAGGAAGGCACTTCACCCAAATTGCCTCAGCAAGCATCACTATATATGCAGCTTTATAAATGCATAACATTGTTAAAATTGTAAGCCATGTAAGTTACTATGGATAAGAGCGTCTGCCAAGCAAATGTAATGTAATGTAACCACCCGTGCAAAAGGTTTAGTGTGACAGATGCAGTGACACTGTGTAACTGGAGGCTGTGACACCCAACATCTGCACCATAATCACTGTCCTTCCCCCCAAGAGGTAAAGCTGTTGTCCTCCCTTTTTTGGTCTGCCAGGTCTTAGCTTCTAGCTATTGGCAGTGTGCATAGCCTGAAACATCCCAGATTTCCTTGAAATATACAGCCAGAAAAAAACGTAATTGCAAATGTTGCATCACATTTTTGTAAATTGCTCTCCTTTCACTTCACTCAGCCGGCTGTGAACACGGTGTGCAGACAAATGGTCAATATAGTTCCGGGTGGAAAAACCACTTCCGTTCTGTATTGTTGACAAGTGACAATAACAAAAGTGGCATGTTGTTGAGTTTCACCCTTATTATTCTTGAAAGATCGAGTCACTTCTTGGATTCTCTGAAAATGAAATGACTTGCTATGTATTATGTGCTTCCAACTTTGACAAGAAACCTTTTTAGACAGACTTCACAAAGCCACTTCAGCTAAATTTAAAGGATACCTCTCTTGAGAATTGAGCTTATCAAATATATTTCTCCATACATTAGTTTATAAATTCTAATTTTTAGAGGACAGTGATAAGTGAAATCAAATCTTTTTCTTTGTTCTGGAAACTTTAAGTTGAGCCTGTGAAACAAAACAGGACTAATTAAATCCATGAATAAAGCATTGAAATTTTAATATAATTGAAATATTATCATTGGTGAAGCACACACACTACTTCTGCATCTCTACTTTTGTCAGAGGAGGGTTGTATCAAGCATGATGCTTGAATTTAAATGCAACTTGTCTTGTTTTAGTCTATGCTTGTCTCTTCTAGGTTGTGTGATGGCATGATTAGGATATGAGAGCATTTGCATCTATGCTCCCAAGGGAAACATGGCTCATGTGAAGGACAGTTCCTCCCATCTGAGACAGGGTTGTTTGGGATCACTGAGGCATGTAATGAGTGTTAACACTCTGCTCATGCCTCTTCCACTCTCATTCCTCTGTGCTGTGTTCAGAGGCAGTTTTCATTCCCTGATACAAGCACGCCCTTACAATCAATATGTGTTACTACACAAATGCGCACTCTGGTAATTAAAGCAGGATAAATGAGATGGAATAAAATTTCTTTGCATGGCTTGCATGTCTGACAAACCCAGGGTGGTGTTTTCATGTAGGCTGTAAGATCTCTATGTTTTTAATATATTTTGTCCAGAGTGGGGCAGTGCCCTTTATGTCCTTTATAACATGACAGAGGAGCCACATACAACTTGGATCTTAGTACAGTGATCTTGGCTATTTGACAGTTGCAAATTATTGAAATAATGAAAAATCTCTCCATAGACAAACTAGGTTCAGATTTACCCTAAAGGCCATTCCTTATTTTTAGGCTATATCAGATCCTAATGTTAAATGATCATACATTTTCAAAAAAAAAAAAAAAGAAAAACTAACACTGCTGTTCTATTTAAATGGGCAGAAGTTGGGCTGAGTGAAGTCAGTGGAATATTTAGAGAGGAGAGATTTAAAATGATCAATTAGTTACACTATTGTTAAACTTGTGGTGTTTAGGACCATAATTCTTTTCTAAGGGCTTTTGTGAAAAATGGAAGCCATCTTCCATTGGACAATGGTCTCACAATTGCTGTCATTGTATAACTACTGGGGAAGTCACCCAAGTTGAATACCTTACAGCCAACTATGATAAGTCACTGAACATAGATAAGCTCAGTATCTCAGCTTTACATCACCAAAGCATTTGTGGTCCCATATTATATGCATTTGGTCTACCAGTGTAGAGCAGTGATCAGCAATGTGGACTTCTGAACCCTATGGTCAAAGTTTGAAACAGGTGGATGGCACCCTCCATGAAGGTGCTTAACCTGATTTGCAGTAATTAATTGAAATATTCAACTATGTGTAAAAAATAAAGCTACACAAGTTCCATCTGCTTAGTAAGTAATTACTGTAATGTAATAATCTGTTTCACCCTGTTGCATCAGTTTCCTATCATTCACCAGCACAGGGCAATTGGCTAAAATCTTAAAGTGGGTCGAGTACACCTCATCAGTTGCTCTGTTACCCCTGTTTTTAAACTCCAATCCTTCATGCTCATTCATTGATATCGGGCCATCTTCAGTTACATGTTGCACAGATTGTGGTGTTCAATCTATAATTAAACGCTTTACATTTACGGCTAATAAAAAATGTGTGCAGTGTTTGAATGAGCAAAAGTGTTTGTGCCTTGATATTTCATCATGGCGCAGTATGTGACATAAAGGGTATTGCGTGAACAATTTTGTGTGGTGGAATGAGCTTCTCATCATTGCCCTCACTAGCAATTGTATTCCATCAGCTGTTTTTTAAGCAGTCTGTCGCTGGGTAAACCGTCCCTCCATTAATCAGCCGATTCATGCGTTCCAGCAAACTGCTGCTTGTGTGAGAAAATTTGCAAGAGAGGCAAATAGCGCTTGTGGAGCAAGACAAGATGGGACCGAACACGTGAGTGGCCCCGAGAATAATTTTGGAGCAAGGGCTGAAGGATGAGAGAGCTGAACAATGTTGAGTAAAATGAGGAATACTCCCTGAGCATGGCTGAGTGCGGCACGTGTGTGGCAGTCTTTATGGATGGTTGTCACAGTCTGCATGCTTAATAAGTGTCAAGCTGTGGGGCCTGCGGTCATAAAGAAGGCGTGAGTGAGTGAGTCAGGGAAAAAGGCGGGGAAAGCATTCTCTCTATATTCGGTATTTCTTGCCTCCGTCTTCAGTTGCAGATCTGTCCAGCAGATTGTAAGGGATGTTAATTCAGGTTGTTGAAAGTCACCACAGATGCAGAGGAGGCTGGCATCTGTAATGTGGGTTATGTTCCAGACCAACTCCACCATAATTGCAGTCATTATTGTCAACTTGTCTTAACTAAACACACATAAGAGATAAGGTAATAATATTTTGAAAGTTTTATATTTAACACAGACCAGATCAAGCGTAAAAAAAACTTGCTATTGATTTGCAAAAGATTACTGCTGTGGTTCAGAAGGGATGTTTTTAGAGTGTCATGATTTAACAAAGCAATCTTTTTTGGATAGTCCTAATCTTTACCTGCTAATTCTTCTGGGAAACATTACTGGGATTTTTATCTCAAGTTTTTTCTTAGGAGATTTTTTCCTCTGTGTATCACTTTACTGATGGTTTGCCAGTATAATTGGCAGTGTTGAGAAATGTTCCATTTTGAGATTACTGATACTCCTGATTATTCCTGAAATAGACCACTGCTGAATTACAGTGCATTACAGCAAAACTTCCAAACGGTAAATCAGAACCACATACTGATTGCTGGAAACTTTTTAGTTGTCTTCTTTGGTAATGTATGTGTTATTTTATAAGTGTGGATAAATGGTTGAGAAAGTGGAATTAGGAAAGAAGAATTAGTCTGTTTTGTGTGTGTGTGTGTGTGTGTGTGTATGAGAGCACATCAGCATGCATGCGTTTGGAATGGAAATTTGGTTTAGTCTGTGTATCTGCTCCTCATGAATTCCTGTAACGCCATGGACTTCACTGCCAATAGAGGTTATTTTAGTTACACTGTGCAGGGATAAATAAATAAATAAAGTAGCTTCAGTTGATAAGGGTTTGAACAACCTCTCCAGGACTGTGACAGCCATTTAATTGAAAAACCACTTTATGTTAAAAATATTTGGAGTACCTGTTCATATACCCACTCAGTCCTCTCTCTGAACCAGTGCCTTGTCTGTGGCGATATCAGTGGGAAAACACAGCTAAGGCAGCAGCGAGACAAAAGATATATACTGTTCATAATACATGCAGATGTCTTTCTAGACCACATACATACAGAATGTTGGCTTTATATTCTATAGTTTTTGTTGTCCTGTAAATTTAACCTGCAAGATATGTGGCATGATGACCTCCATGGACAGCTAGGATTTTCCATGTGTGTTCTTATATGCAGTTCTTGTATGTGCAAAAACAATAAATAAATAAAAATAATAGGATTTGGCTGTAAAAGTGATAACTAGACTTATGTTATCAAAGCCTCGTAACAATAACCTAATGCATAATGTTAATGAGAGTGGACATATAGGTTTATAGGTGGTTGTCAACAATAGTGTCAAATGTAGTTGGTGCCACATGGCACTTTTAATCTTTTTGTTTTGCCTTGATTGTGATCACTATGGCTATTACATCTCATCCTCAAAATGTCCAGTGGCATAAGAAGACACACACACTTAGTGAAAACAAAATTAGGAAAATGAGGAGTGAATATAGAAAATACGCAAAAGCTTTGTACAGTACATTAATACTGCAATGCAAAAAAAATGCATTCTCTACCTTTCAGAGCAGACAGCATTAAGACTTTTTCAGTTCATTAATAGTAATGGGAGACTTCAAATTTCCATTGTTTTAATAATGAATGAATTCAGTCTTCTTTGAAGGGACCTCTGAAAGGCATATTTTTAAACTTCACAAAAGAATCAATGTCACAGTACAGTAGTCCCTCCTTATCTGCGGGGGATATGTTCCAAGACCTCCAACAGATGCGTGAAACCGCGGATAGTACCGAACCCTATATATACTATGTTTTCTCCTATACATAAGTGACTAATGGGCGGGTAGCGTATACAGCGTGGATACGCTGGACAAAGGGATGATTCGGGACGAGGGCGGGACGACACAAGATTTCATGACGCTACTCAGAACAGCACGCAATTTAAAACTTATGAATTGTTTATTTCTGGAATTTTCCATTTAATATTTTCGTGGATTGGGGGGGGGGGGGCACTGTAATACTGGGTGTAATACTAAAATTCATGAAAAGTGTAGTATAGCACAAACATGTGAGTGTTTGGCGGGATTAAAGATAGGTTGTTGGTCTTTTCAAGTTTTAAACCCTACCCTACATGAAGTGCCACAAGGCTAGTCCTGGAAGACAGATCCCCCCCCCCCGCCACTCTTGCTTGTATTAATAAAATCCAGACACAACATTAAGTGGATGCAGTCTTTGAGGAATTCTTTTTTGTTGCTTCAAATATTCCAGACTCTGCTCTTAGTAGCATTTGCCTTATTCAGTATATCGATTAGCTTCATAGAGTGCATTTAAGCTCTCAGATAGCCATTTGTCCAGTCAGCAGATGTGTGCTGTGTAAGTGGAGCCCGAGTGGAAACACTCTCAGCCAGGAGGCTAAATATATCTGCTTCTGGGGATGCAAAGGCACATTTAGCAGCATGCTTATGTGAAAATATGCACTTCTGCAATACAGACACTGTGATGATATTGAAAATGACATCACCCAAGAGTATAAAAATAACATTTCACAGTATTGAGTTTGCAAATTTTTGTGTAAAGACAGCATCTGCTACTTTTGCAATGCATGCAATAAGCCTTTATGTTTACAAGCACATTATATTCTCTATTTCATTATAAGACCAGGGCAGTTTTACTATTAACTTTTGCAAATTCACATATCATTATTATATATTATATACATATTGAAATGTATGTATGGCATATAATATTACTGTATACAGCTGTCATCATCACCATCATCATCATCATTATCATCACCATCATCATCATCATCATAATCTGTCCCTCAATAACACTACATTAATGCAGACTCCCTGAGTAGCCATTGTTTGCCGCAGGCTGTGTGACATCCAACATTGATCTATTATTAATAAGGATCTCTTTGTTTTTTTGCATTTCTATTGAGTCCTCCTTTCAATTCTGGCCTTGAAATAGTGTGTCACTGCATTTATTGGATTAAGTGATCTGGTCAACCACAGAACTAAAGATATGCTTTTACTGTGTTGTGATTAGGGGGTAAAAGGAAGAGCTATTGTCAGTCTGAAATTACAGTCTTAACAAAAAGCTGCTGCCACTACTGACTGCTTTGTGATGGGCTTCCAGAGGTAATTATTAGCCGTGGGGCAAGGTTAAGTGCACAACAAACGATGGAGAGATTACAGACAAACTGAAATGATCCTATCGTGACTCATACCATAGGTAATTGTGTGGCTTTGTCGCAAAAGGGTCTACCTTGTATTTTCTGCTTCCTGCCAGGGTGAATAGAGTAAACCTCTTCCCTCCTTCATGCAGCCTGAACATGGAGCCACTGGTGTTACGTGAATCAGTGGACGAGCCCTGTCACCATTGCACAAAGGGCTGTGTCGAAGTTTTTGACGCCAGTGCTCCGGGAAGCTCCTGAGTGTCAGAGTGTGGAGAAATGAGATGACACAGCAGAAATATAGCACATGATGGATGGAATTCCATCTCAAAGATAGAGCTTTTCTGCATCCTGAAATACTTAGCAATGTCACTCCCTCAGAATGACAATTATACGTGAACCCAGCTAACTTACCACTGTTTAATATCACAGCTTCCTTAATGTGTCTTTTTCTGTTATGCATTATGCTGTTATGCTGTAAGTTTCAATAGGTGAATGATATAGGGGCAGGCCTGAGTTGGACTTATCTTGTCTAAGACCCTCTTAAAGAGGTAGACCCCCCCCCCCCCCCCCCCAACAGGAATGCAGTTGACCACTTAATAAAACTCCAATCCTGGTGATATCACCCTGTTGCAGTGGCAGGTCATCGCACTCATTTCCAGAAAGTCCTGCTTCTTCTTGCATAGCATTAGACTTAGCATGTCTTTCCCCAGTCTGCTACCAACAGACATGTATCCCTACGTATGGGCCTCAGTGTAGTGGGCAGGAGGAAGCTCAGCCAGTTTATTAAGAATTGAACTGTGGTCTCCCATGTTTCAGACATGCATAATGTTGGAAAGCACATCCCTTAATTGTAATACAACCGGTTACTAACAACATTAATCTTAGGGACTTCACCCAGCTTCATACACATTGCCGCTACACTTGCCTCTTCAAGAAAAGAAGAATCTCCCCCAGGATGAATACTGATATGATTGGTATGTAACACTACACCTGCATAGACTTAGGTGTGTCATAAAATGTACAAGTTTCTACATTTATTTGCTTTTACAGGACTATGATTCTGAAGGTGTGGTAAAAAGATGAGAGTTGGGAGGAATTCTCTTTTGTAAGATTCATTCTCAGAAACCAATGAGAACATTTTAGACTCTGTCGAAGTCTACTAAGGCAAATCTAACAAAATCACATCACTACATTAAATAAAATTTACTTCACCTTGAATTCTGGGTTCTGTAAGAGTAAAGAACTTCCCTGATGTATTCAAACAATTTTGGTTCAGTTAATGATTTGCATAAAAAACATGAGTATGAATCACAGGGATTTTATCACTATCACAATCATATTTTATGATCTTACAGTTGTAGAATAAAAAAAAAGAAATATTCCTGAAACTTATCTGTGGTACAGCACAGACTGCTCAATTTTCACACACCTGCAAACAACAAATAAGGCAAAACTTCAAAAAGAGTGGCTTCTATTGAATTTTAGCATAATGTGCTTTGTCCTTACCTATGAGTAACAAACTGAAACTTTTCATATGCTCAATCCTAAACAACATTTTTGGAATGGCAGCAAAATCCTGATTTTGCAGAGGGAGATAAAGTCCATCTTAAATCTGTTTTTCAAACTTAAAAAAGAAGGACAAAGTGCACTTAAATTGCTATGTGTCTTTATCCGCATGAAGACTGTTTCAAGTATAACACTGATCCAGCATTCAAACCAGCAAAATCCCCTTGTGCCCAGACTAATATACAACAGCTGTCCAGAGGGCATTAGACCAGATGAAGTGACCGAGCTACAAGTCTGTACAAACCCTGCTGCACGCTGCATAATCCCCTCTGATTATTTTGAATTTGCAGAGCTGTGGCTCAGAGCATAAAACAAACACCCCTGTGAGAAATCTGGTCCCAATTTCTGCCGACCGTTAATAGGAATCTGCGAACAGATGGAGTTTGGAAAAGCGGGCAATCTCAGACTTTACAGATGGATCAAAGGAGAAGTGAGGGATGACAAATAACGGAAGGCCGACGTCTGCTGGAATTCAAACGTGAGACAAGCCTTCAGAGAGAAGATGCTGAACCCTCAGGAAAAGGGGTTCTGACTCACCCTCTTTCAACTTATTTCCCGGTCTGCTGTCTTAAAGAACCATGCAAACTGGTTCGTGTCCTGAAAAGAAAGACTAGTGGAGTGCACAGATTCACTTTTCTTTGCAATCAAGGCAATATGAGAGCATATTAATTGTAATAATACATGCGAAACCCATTCTGTTAGCAGTAAGTCTTGCATACAGCACATATGTTAAATGTGTTGATATTATAAACACGGTTGGCAGAAATAATTGTTTCCAGTAATTCAGTGGCATGACTGGAAAAAGTAGAACTATTTTGCATTTACGAACAGCTGAGATAAGGGAAAAAATCAAATTATTAACGAGAACCGGGCAACCTTGGCCTGCTAGTCTAGCAACCTTGAACCCAGCCTTGCATTTTGGGACACGAACTTCTAAATGATAATTAAGAAATGTTTTAAACAGATTTGGTGGGGGTTGTCTGGATTAAATTCAGGCATATGGACAATGTGAAATAATGAGCTTTGCAAGCAAGTAGAGTCCATTTTTTGAAGCTCATCAACGTGTCAGTTTTTACTATTCAGTATTGTCTGCTCCTCATTTACCAAGTTTTTTCACTCCTCAAAAACCTCCATTGTTTTGAGACAAGTGAATGCTTTCATGAATGAGTATATGTTGAAAAAAAAGCCCAAAACAAACAACAACAGGAAATTAAGTCGCTATGTTAGTTAAAATTACAAACACATAGTACTCTCTGGTGTTTTCAGAATTCCTAGTTACTCAATAGTCTGAATTCTGATCTTTCACACACTTCCTCTTTTCCCCTAAGTTCCACCTCAGGCATGTTTTATGTGAGAGTTTATTGTGTTTTCTTACAATTCTCCCAGGGGAAAGTTTTAAAACTGTTGCATATAAAAAAAACACACTTTTTACTCCAATAAGAAATACTTGATTTCTGAATTTTATTGAATTATTGATTCAATAAATAATGACAAAAGGGATGCATAAAGTTTAGTAAGTCATTTGTAAAATGTAAATATTTAGACTAGATACAGGGGACAGCTGTGAAAATCTTTCAAGGTTCTTCTGCTGTGGTCACTTATTTTTCTCTATATATACCTGTGTGCATTTGGTCTCATTTAGAACCCACAAAACGATATTATTGTGGTCAAGCACCATTTACTGGTTCAGAAAGAACTTCTTAAGATATTGCAGGAGAAAATTCAAAGTGTGTCACATAATGAAGATAAACTGTTCATGAAACCCCCTGTTCTCTTGCTGTTTAACAGCATCATGAATTACAATTTTACAGGGGTTGTGAATTCTAATGTTTATTAGGACTCTGCATAGCAACATACAGCCATGTCCCACGCACAATAGGTTTTCCAGTTATTAAATAAGCATGAAATGAGCTTTTCTTCCTTAAACGGAACCGTTTCCATCTCCAGCATATTTTGCCTCGCGCTGGTTGGCAGCTGGGTCAGAACTACCACAGCGAGCAGACGGAAGAGCTTGATTTGTTTTGTTCTCATGGTAATAATGGTCTTGTTGTGATGATGCCATAATGGGCCCTCACTGAAGACAGTCAACTCCTGACTTCCGTACTCAGCTTTGTGGAGACTGAACCCCTGGTGCATGCATAGAAGAATACCTAATTATATGTGAACCAAGAGCCCTGTCTCCTTGACAATAGTATACCCATTCTGTGCATGCATAAGGAAAGTGCTTGGCATCATTAAAACATTTTAAAACAAAACAAAAATTGGTGTTAAACAGTCGTTGAGCTGAGAACATGATGCAGCTTCTTGTACCAGAAGCAACAACAGCAAATAAATCTATCAAAGTGTAAATGTAAATGTAAATGTAAATTATGTGACTCAGATATGGTTCAGAAGAGTAAAAATATATTTGGTAGAACTTCCTGCTTTTCATGTCCTTGGTAGTATTACAAAATTAGGCCTCTGTTCAATCCAACTATAATGTGCTTTTTCCTCAATGCTTGGTGATAAATTTAAGAATTACTAAGTATTTAAGTCTCACATAGTATGCTTGTAGCCAATCTTATGTGACTGTCAAGCTTGTGATGGATTAAAATACATCAGTCAAAGCTAAGGACAATATTCCATAATGGTTGGATTAAACCTCAAATTTTCACAACAATATTTCAAGATGATTTAAAGGCTGTGTTGCAGCACTGAAAGAGTTAATAGTTAAGGGAAATGAGTGAAATCTGTTCCCAAGCAAACTTCCATCTGGCTAACAATGTGTGTCGTGTCTCTCTGTACTTTCTGAAAAGGAAATGTAATTCTAGAGCTGCAGTAATGGATTGTGCTGTCCGGTATTGTATTGTGTTTTCAATATCCGGTCCTGACTGGTAAATATGCTGCTTTTTCTCTGGCAAAGCACCAGTTTGCTGCAGTGAAAGTACCCTTTCATTTCATCCTACCTTCCAACCCATTTCAAAGGCAGGGCTCATCAGAGTTTCCTGGTTGTGCATCAACCTTTTCATTTGAAAAGGTGAATAAAATGAATGAAAATTAAAATAAAATGAAGTAAAATGAAATAAAATTAACACAAAACCTTAAAAGTAAATATGCAATAGTATACCATTTTTTATTGTTTTTTGGGGAATTTTTTTCTTACCACGGGTCAACATTGTAGGATGGTTGGACATAACCTGGGAAAATAAGCATGTTCCTCATTGTATGCATCTGGCCATTTCGCATACATATTGTTTGTTTTTCCTTTCTTGTTTCACTTTTCCCTATACAGTCAAAGCTATTAATAATATTACAGTGATGTATCCCCATAGACTTAACTGAAAGAGAAAGAGAAGATGCATTTTAAGCCTGAATATTGGTTCAGAGGGGGGAGCAGAGAGGGCAAGGTGGACACATGCATACCAAGAGAGAATTTTTTTTTTTTTTTAATTTTCTGGTCATTTTTCAATGAGGAGAGGTATGTGTTTTTAAGATCAGTTTGGCAAATTGCATGGTGTGCCTACTGAATGACAAAGGAACTCTAGGATCACGATTTTTGGGCTATTATATATACTTCGGACATCAGAGAATCTAAATGTCTGCAAAATCCCATATCCTCATCTGTGTCACCTCTCTCTCCATGTCCCTCCACTGGCAGTGGCTCCAGCACTATGTCCTCAACTACACTACACCTGCTATACATACCTGCATCTCTGCTGTCCTTTATAAACCTACAACAACTTATGAATTCCAGTACATACTTACAGCTGTGATGCCTCTACATACCACATTGTGCTTATGTACTTACTGTACAACCTCATAGGCCTTACATAGCTACAACTGGTCTGACATATTTACCACCCCTTAACATTTCATATCTCCTGTCTGTGACTATGCTCTTTCACTTACGGTGAGTCACAAAGTCAACGGCAGAGGGGTTACAATAGGTCCTGTGTCATCATTAGGTTGGCAATATCCTTCAGGCTAGTAACTGACATAAGTTCATTGGGTTATCTGATTCCTGTTACAAACTTGTGTTTCTAGCACTCCACACACAGAAAATAGGAAGCAGCTCATGAAACTAAAGATATATTTTTCCTCAGAAAAGTCAGAAAGCCGCAGTTCTTATCAAGCATAAAACTGGTTTGATACTGAAGAAATTCCCATTCTCTAGTTTTGATTAATTCTCCAAATAATGTAATTCATTTTTACTATTAAACTGTGTCTCGGGCTGAAATGAGCAATGTCAATCTTGGAACAATCTAGAAGTTGAACAATGGGCTCTGAAATAGAGGGTTTCTTTGAATGATAAAGGCCCAATTCTTCAGGAGGAATGACTATCTTTAAATAAAAGTCATTATTCATAATAATTGCCATTGATTCATTGACTCTTTTTCCAAATCTCCTTGACATCTTAAAAGGGGCCTCTGTCACCTCTCTCATTTTTCTTAAACTCATTTTCCACAGAAGGTCACATGGATAGCTGCCATCACCTTCTGCCTACATCAAGGGATGATCCAGCTGTCATTCATCCCTTTTTCTTATACGGATTGGGTGCAGAAATGATCCCTGCCTCCACTTTACCCATTTTCATTCTGTACGATGGTCAACATGGTCTTTGGAGGATGAAACCTTCTTGTTATTGTCAGTGTTGTGGCGTTTGAAAAGGTGTTTTTCTTCAATTATTTTTAAAATGGATATTTTTAAGATTTTTCAAGACAATATATATAATGTGGGCGTGAAAGTGCTGGATTTGTATCTAGAAGGGGATTTGTGAAACCTTGATGGTTTTTAGGTATTGAATGTCTCTGTGGTTGGTAATACATATGTAAATGTTAATACACATGCCTCTCTGAGTGCTACTACGTCTTATTAAAGGAGGTGGTGATGGTAGGAAAGGTCATTAACTGGAATTAATCTCCGAATCACAGAGGCTACCCTCCTTGCTGAACGGAATTGTTTGGAGATGAATTTGGCGAGATGGCTTTTGACTCAGACATGAGCTCATTATTTAGCAGGTGAAAAGAACAGGGGATATCAGGGGATATGATAGAACTATGAGCAGCTCCTTTTGCACCACAGTGTACATCTGTGAGAGTACAGATGATTTTTTTTTCTCTTCCTCATGTTGTTGTGGCCATCAATAACATCAAGAGGTGGTAGAGTAAAAAATCAAAAGTCCAAGATCAAATTTTCTCTTAAGGCATGTGGGATTCAGGTTACTTTTGCACGTTTTCGTGTACCGGTTTAATATTTTGAGGCCACCTTGTGATTGTCAAGATTAACAGAAAGGCTTGGCCAGTCTCCATTTGCGGAATTATGTTGGCGACAGGTGAGATTTCCTTGTTGCCATAGAATTCTGGAAGGATTTTGCCTATTTATCCCAGCAATACCATCTGAGTAGATACATTTCTGTGATGATGTGGTGAGCATGTTGCATGTGCTGGTGTTAAAATTCACAATGGGCATGATTCTTGTAAAGATCTGACACATTAAGACACTGCAGTAAGTTTCTATCAGATTATGTTGTTGTCAGAAGTTGTAACAATGTCCATTTTAAACAAATGGTTTGCTTTGGAAGTAGCTGTTTTTTTGGCTGTATCAGCCCTTTATGCCAACAGCTTTAGTTACAGAAAACACTTTTGGCCCAGGTACTTTGTCTTGAAAAAATGACTGTTAAGACTATATTTGCCAAGACAATACACTATGGAAGATGGTAGTACTGACTGTTGTTGGAATGCTCAACCATGCTTCATAGGTAGGCCGTTATCTTTTGCAGTCAGTTGTGCTATAGATTGGAGGCAGCATACAGCACTATGCGTGAGATAGGCAAAAGGTGGCTGGAATCCCCTTTGCTCACATACATATTCCTTTGTTTTTCATTTCACACAGCTTTTTATTTCAGAGGTATTTGTGCTTTCACATGACATTCATCTTCTCAACAGACAGCCCAGAGAAGAAAGAACTCATATTTTACCAACACGAATGCACTAAATTGCACCAATGTGGTTTGTTTCATAACCCTCATCCCATCGTTCTTGCCATGAGACTTGCCTCTGTCTCTGCAGTGTGCATTGGGATTCTTTCCTTCTTTCCCTCTTTCCTTCTTTCCGTGTATGCTGCTTGTACATTAGCAGCCTAGAGAAAACTTA
Source organism: Megalops cyprinoides (assembly GCF_013368585.1). Taxonomy (NCBI): domain Eukaryota; kingdom Metazoa; phylum Chordata; class Actinopteri; order Elopiformes; family Megalopidae; genus Megalops; species Megalops cyprinoides. The sequence goes on from NC_050592.1 coordinate 15,861,470, forward strand.
GCTGAGGATCATCCAACAGTGCTTTAGTACTGAAGGTGGGGAAAAGGGCTAGTAAGCAAGGTCTGCCAATAAGAACCCTCCTACTTTTCTTTGATAGGAAGCTCCCTTGGAAACTCTTTTACCCATCACTCCCTCCCTTAGTAATACACTCACTGACCAATTTACTAAGTATGTAGGCCCTGCAAAACTGATGTTTACCAATAAAAGATGAGTGCCCCTGAGAAGAAGAGTATTCACAGCTGTTGAACAGAACCTTTTCTTGTTATGTAGTGTATGTGTAATCTATTGAGGTCTGCCACTCAAAAAAATGCTATAAGTAAAAAAAAAGATATTGTAGCAACCATTTTGAAACTTTACCTGAATTCTGTTGTTTTGTACCGAAATAAATATTTGTAAAGAGTCAGGTTTGTTGTGGTTATTTCTGCTGGAAACCTCAAAAGGGACTTTTCTTGGTGTAATAAATTGACTATGCTCTCCAACCCATAACTTACCTGCTACAGTGTCTCACTTAATTATACTTTTAAAGCCTTCATGCCATCTTACCTTATGTGTAGAGCCTAGAGCCATCCCTCCATCACAATCTCTCTCAATCACCTTCAAGTTACCGGCAATGGATCGCTTTCCTGCATTTTTTTGCCACTTTCAGAGGAATGTGCATGTACTCTAAACCCAGACTAAAAATATTAAAAATGCCTAATAAAATACACCAACCTGACACCCGCATTATCTGATTCTGAAATGTAATGAGGGGGTGTTACTCTGTCCTTTTGTACTCACTGTTTCTGAGTAACACACAATTTTACATTCATTCATCTGCCTTTAAATTATATATTCCATTCGGTGGAAAGTGTGGAGTGACATCTGATTTCTAGGAAATGTCCTTGTCCAATGTGTGGAGAAACACCAGAATCTACTGAATTGTAGAAGTCTTAATGCGATGAACGCAATACCCACAACAAATTCTAAACCAAATGAGAACCCAGTATGCTATGCATTAAATAAAAATATTTTCAGGTTGAGAGATTACTGTTAGCATGCAGGAGCAATGAAGCAGGTCGATGTAAATGTAGGTTCAGGGTGCCTTTGTGCTCTTAGGTATGTATTGATGTTTCAGTCATTGGGAGGCAGTCATTGGCAATGCACTTTTAAGGGCTATTGTGAAGTACAACGCTACTGTGGCCATGTTGATAAGACCAAATTACGTTTCCCTCTGATCATGACCTGAAAGTGTTTTATCTTGCTCATCTTAGTTTTCAAAACAAGATTGAAGCTTGAAATTATAAAACCTAAATTTCAGAGTCTGTGTGGACTGCTGTGTCTACTCAGAATGAATGATCAGGTCTGGTTTTAAATGCTATCATATCATTTTTCAGTATTCATTTTTCATTATTCACAGATTTATATAACAAAGAAACCAACCCCCCGAAGGAAAGAAAATTTTGTTTGCAGTTGCATCTGTTCGGATGAATAACTGATGATGGTTTCTGTTGAGGCACATCCGCTTCTCATCTTTTTTTGCTTTTGAGATGAGGAATTATTATATTAAAATGATGGAAAACAAAATGTAGAACAACATTATAAATCACACCTGGAAGGGAACATCTTTTCGTATTTGCCACAAAATGGCTACAGTAACCTTGGAAAATGAATGGCAGAGTGATTAATTGGAGTGTGTTCTCCTGTGCACACACACAAAAGCTACTAAAATAATATTCTGTAATAAACAATAATAAATCTTTTGTGCAGTTTCTATACATCTCACTGCTTCCTCCCCATGTCAACAGATTGCCTCTTGAGTGCAAGTTTCAGGCAGTGCACAGGGAACTGGCTTGTAAGCTTGCAGGTTTTAATCTAGGGGGATTTAACTTCTGTTGTGTCCTTTAGGACAGCATTTCAGATAAATTGCTTCAATAAAATATTCACCCATGTAAAGTGGTGATATGTAAAATGCAAGCCATGGAAGTCTGTGTAAGTCACCCTTGACAAAAGTGCCTGCAGAGAAATAACTGTAATATAATGAAATAAGATGCCATGTCCTAGGCTGCATTATGGGATGGTAAAAGAAGGAGCAGAGGAAAGTACAGTTCACCGGCTGGAGGCAGATATAGACTGTATAGTCAAAAGACTTTCATCGCTTCATTGTAGACAATGACTCAGGGCAGACCAGAGCTCGCTTGGTTCGATCTTCAGAGGAATGTGAAAAAGATGTTCTCTGGCCCCGGCGTTCAATAAAGGTCATGCCAGAACAGAAAAGCCTCTGATTTGTCTCAGGGACGGAGCCCGTGATCTTCATAGACAGAGGGGAATGTTACTGGTAATCACAGAATGGTGACACTCATTAGTCCTTACGAATGAATGCCTTGTGAGTGTCATAGTAAATGCTGTCCCAGTATAGACAGTGTGAGAGTAGCAATGGCCGAGGTTGAGGATCCTCTATCCAAGGCAGAGCTGGAGCCAGGCTGGCTCTGGTGGTTTTCCACCACAATTTTTCATGCTACACTGAGCATTGTCTACTCAGCCTGGTGGTGCTGGCCTACTCTCAAATGAGCTGTGAGTGGAGCCAGAAAGCTGTGTAACTATGTTGCCTTAGTTAGAGCTTGTGCTAAATCTAAGCAGATGAATACAGGGAGCAGACTCTCTTTACCAAGATAGATAGAAGTAATGCAGACACCCTGAGGTAGATAGCAGTAGTGCAGAATTTTTTTTTTCCACAGAAAACTCAGCCTTGGACTGCAGACAAATTCCAAGCAGTTGTCTTGATGTGGGCAGCTGCTAGGAGTCAGTGGGATATCATGTATCACAGCTCTTGGTGCCGGTAATGCAATGCAGTTCATTCTGTCAGCCAGTTTTGGGTCCAGCCTGTGCTAGCCTTGTTCCTGTTTGACAGTGAGAAACTGGTAATGCTGTTTTACTGTGGCTCTTAGTTATCTTATTTGTCTCTCAGTTATTATTTCAAATGGTACTGATGGAATTGTTCATTCTGATATATTTTGACCTTGTCCTTGTGTAGCAGAGCTGAAGTGATTAGCTCGTGTGAGTCCTGCACAAAGCCTTAGGTCGCGGGTAGCAGGTAGCCGAGTGGTTGCAGCGGCTACGTCACTCCCCCTGAGACCTGGTTAAGTAGCGTTGTCGCCGACAGGCTAACGGCAATTTGCCTTTAGCTCAACTGGCAACGACGCTGGCTTTAAGGAGTTGGCAGCGAGCAGTAAGAACCTCAGTTCGAAACTCGCTCGCTCGCCGACCCACGTAACATCACATTAAAACACAACGCAAGAGACCACCCGTTACATTGGTGCCGTGACCCGGATCACTGGCTAAAGCACAGCTTGGCCGCCAGTGGTCGCTGAGGAGTCAGAGGAGGTCAAAGGGGGGTGAGTGTAGTAGAACTGAAGTGATTAGCTCGTGTGAGTCCTGCGTAAAGCCTTAGGTAGCGGGTAGCAGGTAACCGAGTGGTTGCAGCGGCTACGTCACACCCCCTGAGACCTGGTTAAGTAGCGTTGTCGCCGACAGGCTAACGGCAATTTGCCTTTAGCTCAACTGGCAACGACGCTGGCTTTAAGGGGTTGGCAGCGAGCAGTAAGAACCTCAGTTCGAAACTCGCTCACTCGCCGACCCACGTAACATCATATTAAAACACAAAGCAAGATACCACCCGTTACACTTGCTCTTCGGGATATAATGCAATGTGAAGGACATGCTGGCTTGCAGGTGTCCAGAGGGAGAGTTATGCTCTCATGCTGTAGACAAATCATTGTTTCAGTTTAATCACGATATACTTTGTCCTTAATTGTACATTTTCAAGACAACATCATGTATTCTATGGTTACTGTGTTTAACAACAACTGGGGTGTCACATAAATAAAAAAAAACACATTCACAAATCTGTTACTCAAAGGGACAAAGCGCATCATGGTTAATCTGAATCTAGACAGATGGGGTTTTTTTAAGTAACTGCGAACAGAACTTAACACATTTAAACAGCCAGTGTGCATTCTAAAGAAGCTGACATAGGAAAGAGGAAGCTGCGAAGCTGTGATGTCAATGTAGCTGTTCTCCAGTGGCCTGTGTGCCTGCAATAACCTCGAAGTCGAAGTGTCAGCAGTATTTCCAGTCCCGTTCTGCCGCTTGAAACGAGTGAGTGTCCACAACTGTGACCCGCACCCGGGGTCGTTACTCAAGCTGCTCCATTCAGCGTCCTGACTGGTAATTATACACCGTGATCTGTGTCTGGCTAATAAACAGCTTGTTGCGTCTCCCCAAGGGCGCCCCACTGAGCGACCATCCCTCAGCTGTCACCGCGACGCGGAGACCCGTGCGGCCGTGATTCTGCCAGTGGCCCGCACCAGCACACGGGGAAAATAAAACATGCTCGATCTGCGTGAAGAGCAGCGCTCTCTGACCTTGACGGCAGCCGGGAAGGATCGGCCTATCTGTCTTTGGTGTGCCGGCAGCCTCCAGATTTATTGGGCCATCAGTGTCATGTGTTGTTAAGATGCACATTGCAGTGAACATTATAGGTGGTGTAAAAGGGATTTGAAAGTAGTAAATAACCTTGAGGTGTCGATATTTCTTGGTTGAGTAGCATGTTAAGTTAAACTTATGGGCGTGAGCACACACTAGCTATGAAAAAACTACATTCTACATTGACTTTTAAGTTCTACCATTTTTTACATGTTTAGGATCTTTAGGTTTAAGGTGACACTGCACTTGCTACAAGTCATGTTCCCATTTTTGGTGCCATGACTATGTAAATTCTCAGGTATATATTTGCTAAATAATTCCTTGCATTACCTATTCTCTTCACCCAGCTTGTCACTGTAACAGAGTTCTCTTCTGAACATGTTAGCTTAATGGAGGAGTAAACTTGGTAAAACAAATAAATTAAAGCTAACCAGAGAGAGAACTCATACAGTAAAGCATGTGTTTGAGTATTTCACCTCTCATTTACTAAGATCTCATACCCACAAAGCATGAGGTTTTGAATATATTACAGGCGATCCTTACCCTATACAAGACTATAAAGAACTCTGATTGTGCCACTAAAGTTCAGGATGAAATTGAAGGCAGTGCACTGTAAGCTTAGTGTTTACAGAGGAGCTTATGAGTTCACTTGTACCATCGCATAGAGAAGATAGAGGGTGGAAGACACACATATTTTGGAATAAGTTCTGGCTGTGTGCACTCAGACAGCAATAATTGATAATGGCCCACATTCAAAGAGGACTAATGGATTAGCATTTACACTCATTTGGCCTAAAATGACAGGATAGCACGATGTGATAGGCAGGAGAGTATATGACAGGCAAATAGTCTGACAGGCAAAACACACTGGCTCCTATGGGGTAAATTACCTAATCCACTGAACGTCTTGTTAGTGTCAGCTAAAATCAGTACAATCAAAGTGGCAGTTTTATACAATTATTTTGAAAAATGCCCTAAAATAACCATGATTGATGCACTTTGTTAGATTCCATTAGTAACCTGCAGCATATCGTTGCTTACTGCTCTCATCTAGTTTATCTAGACTGTGGTGGTGGAGTTGTAGATTTGACTGATTAGAAATGCATGAACGGCACTCTCCTTTACAGTGAATAATTGTGAGCAATTAGGACTTTCACGGCCTCTTGAGGTGGATTTGGTTTGGTTGTTTGTGAACATCCACATAGTAAAGGTAGAGATTAAGATGAGAAATAGGCTGTTGTCTTTGGAAAAGGGTGGGAGGTGTAACCCTACCCCTCCTTGTGTTAGCTAGGAAGATTAATTGCAGGTTGGCATTTCAAAATACTGTGTAATAATGATGAAATAAGGGCAGTTACAGTTCTATTTCCATTCCCAATTAAAAAAACGCAATACCACACTGAATTGGGTGAATTAGGTTAATTAATTACTCTAACGAGATCCAGTACCGAAATGTGCTGGGTAGGTAAGTTAAATTAGTGCAAGTGGAACTGTTCTCTTGGATAGATACAACCTGACACTGAAATTATCCAGAGGAGGAAGAGGTGAGTGCAATTATGTAACTTCAAATTAAATTCATTTTCTTTCATATGAGGTTACAGTGTACAATATTATGAGAATTTGAAGTTTTGGAGAAACATTCAGCATTGATCAATCTCATCTTCCTATTAAGTATGAAGTAAAAATTTTAATGGGATGTAATTTCACCTATATTTGTTTATAACACTCAGATGAGTTTAAATACTGTATATGCATGCATTATGTGTATTCGTTATATCAAATATCACACAATGAGGACCAGGAGGAATACATGAGCATTACATGGTGATGGTGATAGTTCTGACTAAACAGCATAAATAACTTTGTGTTAATGTTCATCAAAGGCTGTCTACTTTCCCATGTCTTGTGTGAATAAAGTACTTTATCAAATATTTCCTTTAGGTGAGGATAAACGTAATAAAGGATAAAGGATAAAAAGGTATGTGTGATTTATGGTCAGTTCTTAGGTCCCCAGAGCTTTACTTAACAGTTCATCCCTGCAGTGCAGACTCAGCATCACTCTCCCTTCGAAAGATATCTGAATATTTATGGTGATCTGACTAATTTGTTGCGCAAATCAAATCCATATTGACCCAGTGCCCTGGAGGCTGTAAAGAGCACTGAGAGAAATCAATATACATACAGCTGCAATCTGCCTCAGAGAATTGGTTCTGTCTGGCACTGAACTGACTCTCAGATTAATGCAAAACGAGAGGTTGGAAGCAGCATCACCCTCTTCAAAGCCTGGTACAATTGTGCATAGGCACAGCAAGCTGTTCCCCAGGCCATTGCATCATATCGATGCACGCATCAACATTACGTTTACAGCACCCAAACGGGTGTTCATGCATGCTGATTACTATTTTCACTTTTTTTCTAGGGGAGTTCAATGCCTAGCATGGATTCTGTGAGCAAGCCATAGGGGATGCATAGAGGTTACATCATCCCGAATCTCTTTGCTTTTCATAATTGACAAACTCGCTGACTTGATAAGGATCATCCATAAGTAGCTGATTCCTTTAACTTAATGTATCAAGCTTTAACTCTTAAATCTTACCTTTTCTGGGAGGCCACAATTGGAGTTTGATGCTGGTTGTTGAAATGTTGGATTATTATAGCACTGCTGTCTTTTGGCTGGCACTATTTTTCACTGGGATAGACACATCTTCAAATGCAGGGCATTTTTTTCTGTATGTACTGTTGTTTATGTGCTCTTACTATTCTATTCTTTTTATGTTTTATATATGTTTTATGTTTTATATATACTTGGAGCAGCCCTGTTTGAAATCAGAAATTGTACATTCAATAGATATGAATTTCCATACAATCAAAGCGTGAAGGTTGCATTTGATGTGGTTACAGCGGTATTTTATTTGGCTTGCAATCCAACAAAAGAATGCACCTGGCCCTGGGCTGAGGTTGTTGACCCCCCATATGAACGTCATACCCAGGGAAAAGAAACAGCTGTGAACAGCTGATGCAGAAAGGAAGTGGTAAGTGGGATATATACATTTGTGGAAGGGACTGGTTTTCTTAATTGCCCAGGGATTGTTTGTGAATTCTCCTCCGGAATGTTTGTTTGGAAATTCAGTTAGGCTCATCTCACCGTGACAACTGCTATCATGAGAGAACAGTGAAGCGAGACAAATACAATCCTCTGATACACCCATCCCTGTTCCCGGTGAAAGGAAAGCAATTTTGTTTGCTGCTGTGTGCTCCTGGGCATTAAAAGAAGATGCCATAGTTTGTTTTGAACCTGCGCCATAGGGCTCAGTCTGTACTTAAGAACACCTTGCTGACTGAGCCACTCAAGAGCCAGATTATGTTTATTTTTGTACCTTTATTTGTAAGTCACTCTGCAAAAATGATTCTGCCAGATGACTAAATGTAATATACATGTAAGTGTGACTGTTATGCCACAATGCCTCTGTGTTGTGCTCTTTGTCATTTTTACCTATTTGTTTATTTTCTTGGCTGAAGATTCTGGACCATGCATTTTCAATGATTACACTTTATTGCACAGCTCTCTCTCTCTGGAGATAAAAGGGGAAAATTGAGCTCAGTGGACATTTCTGCTATATGTCTCCATCCTCTGCAAAGAGGTCATGCGACAGCATCTTTATATATGGGATGCAATGCATGTCCTATATGCACATTAGGAACCACATGTATTACATATAAATGGAAACTATAATAGATTGTTATCAATTTTATAAAAATTGCAATGTCAATTTGTTACAGGTTAATTGCATCTAATATTGGAACTGTATGATATCTTTATGCTATTCACATGAAACAATTTTAATAATAAGAAAGAGACTGGGTCACATGAGATAATTTCATTATAATAAGAAACACCGGAGATCAGCTGAATCCATGGAAATATTTTTAACAAAAAAATAATAGGTTTGGCTTCACATGCAAATGAAAGGCTCTTGACTCACATATGGTCAGATCTGTGTAAAATTTGCTTTGTGTATACAAGTCATATTTTACTCAAAATCCACTATGGCTTCCATATAATTTTTGTCTGGTGGCAGAAAGCTTCCCACAACCTTCTATATACTCACAGAAGTTGGAGATACTTAGTAACGGCTTTGATTTTATTAGCCACTTTTAGAAGCATACAAAACATGAACAACAAAAGCAGGTTGCTATACCAATGACTGTCCTTGGTCCGTTGAAAAAAAAAAAAAAAAAACAGCCGTCATCTGCAGTGGGACTCCCAAAGGAAAAACGGGTTAATAGCTGTGACCAAATTCGACTTCTCTTACAAACACATTGATAACACTCATTTGCAAATTGAGCTAATACACTGCTAAACAGTCGGCCTGTATTTGCATTACCATGGCAATGATTCACAGACGTCACATCAGGAAGGAAGAAGGAGTCCCTTGTAAATTTCCACTGAAGTTTGTCTCTTTGTGCTAAAACTGGTAGAAGTGCAACAATACAAGTATTAAGTTATTGTGTGTCACCTTTTGTGGTGGTATCTTAAAATATGGTGTACCATTTCTTATGCTGTGGCTTCATTTTGTATTCAACAGTTTTAAAATGTTTCATAAGTATTTATTAATGTTTTTCTTTCTCTGCAATCAATTTTTTACTTATGATTACCCCTAACCAAATGCAAATATACTGCCCTATTTTTTTCTCTTCACTGTTTGTGTGAATAAGTGAATGATTTGGAGTAGGGTTTTGAGGCTGAAACAGAAATGGTCTATGATCAATTAATTCTATAACCATCCATTAAAATGAATAATGCTCAGAGCTTTTTTTCCAACAACCAATAAGCTAATCCATCACATCCATCCATACTTTTACAAAAGTATCTGAACTCAATAAAGATGTAGTTGGTGGCTACATCAGCACTATGGAAAATCACAGCATAAGTTGGGGACTACCTACCAGTAAAACTTTGCTATAATTCAAGGAATCAATTTATTGCTAGGTAATGGACAGAGAAAAGGTTTGTAGAATGCTTAAAAGTCAAATAACTGTTCATGCAATAATCTTGATCTGAAGACTTGTGTAACTAGCCTTTATCATAGAAAAATTATCTTTTTACTATGATTTTTGTATATTTCAGTTTTGCCAGTTGCCAGTAATGTTTTGCTACACATCTTTGTTCTTTTTTTACCATCTTCTGTGCTTAATGGTCTATTATTTTATTAATAGATATGCAAATGACCTAAGGTATCAAAGTTTAATGGCTTGCATTTTTTTTTCATTTTTACTAAGTAGCTTGAAAGAAAAATTGCTAAGAAAACCAGCAGTGGCCCTTATGACATAGTTTGACTTAATATATAATTGTGCCACTCTGGCCTAAACACAGTGTCATGCTAATACATGCTAATTATTTGATGCACATATTTTGTTTATGAATTAATTTATATGTATGTCAGGAGCCATGTACACATTTTATTACAGAGTGGAATATATTATATGTATTGTGCTGCAATTGCAACAGTTCAGTTTGTTGGCAGTGCAGACAAGAGAGTTGTGGTGTAATTAACAATTGTAAATGTGCCTTTAGCCATGTTTGTGCATTTTAAATATAAAACTGTGTTCTTCTGTTAGATTAGTTGCCTGGTTTCTGGAGTACATGCTTTTAACATCCTTGTAAAAGACATTTACCTTAAAATACTGGACAGTTTAGTTAGCTCTCAATTAACAAACAGAGCAGGCGATGTAATTATCTTCTAATTACACCTGTTTCAGCATGTTCCTCATACTGTAGCCTTCAGACTTAAGTGCTGTCAAGGGCATAAACACCATTACAAGTCATAATATACTTACATGGGCAGAGGCTTATGACCAGGTCATAAAATGACTTTTTTTGCCATTTGGGGATGTGATAGGAGCAGCCTCTATGCATCATCATAAAATATGCTGTGTGAGTGGACAGGATATTTTTTATGTTTGCTTATCATAGTGTCCCCTACTTAAACATCAGTGTAGCAACAATTTAGTAGATGATGAAATTCCCATCAGGCTGTTTTCAGTTCAGATTGCGGTAGTTAATGCTTTCGGCGTCATATGGAGCCAGGACAACCATGCAACTTGAGATAGACTGTACTTTGCTGAGTTTTTTTTTATTAATTTTCATTTATTTGATGTTTGGCTTTAGGCAATATATAAGAATAACTGGATAGAGACTGCCTGTCCCGCTGTGTTAGAGCACTTTTACAAACTGATAACTGTTAGGCCGAGTAAATGGTGGAAATACTGCTTTGGGTTTCAGTATCTTCCCTCCCGTCTTGGTTTGATGATATAAAACACATGTTGAGGAAATGGCGGGAAACCAAAAATTTTGTCCATAAAGGCAGAAGGGAGGCTCTCCAGGCTGTGTTCTTCAGAGGTGTATTATGTAAAACCTCGATGTAATGTGCTGTACTATGCACTTAATCTTTCAATTTGCAGCATTAAACATCAATCATTAATCATTAGCAGAAGTGATTTACAAAAATCTGGCCAAGACAGCTTTGGCAGTGCTCCTTGCTTCAGGTTTGTTATCCTTCTTCAAAAAGTAAATAATACGGACATATTTTTTCTCCCAATTGTGTAATTCAGTAGGTTGTGTGAAAAAAATAAAACAGGGAGAAAAGGTGATGACAGGATGTTGGAAGTTTTACAAAAGCAGAGATCAGTATACCAGCCAAGAGAATACTACCAGAATCCTATATAGACAGATGCAATGTGGAGTTACTGAATCACTGGGCTTTAGCTACACCAAGAATGTTTACCATGTATGTAACCATGCATTTTTACTTAAATACAAAGGGCAGGAGAGCAATCTTACACTGCAAAACCAAAACATTTACTGAGCTTTTTTGGGTACATTTTTGGATTGTTTGGGTTTTGTATAACACTGCACTACAGTATTCAAAAGTATGATAGAAAATGACAAAAATGGCAGTACAAACATTTCTTTGATGCCGGAGGAAAACCATACCCTGTATTGAAAAAAAATGTCTCTCACTTTGTCCGAGTCAGGTATTGAAGCGATTTTTGTCTTCTTAAATGACTTGCTTTTTGAACACTTTTACAATGTTATGTGAGAGCAGCACCGAGGATTGGCTCAATAAGTGATTTCACTTTGCCTTCAGAAGGGGCTTTTTAAACCTTTTGGCTTATGGTGGGCCTGACTGAGAAACCTATGTGTTGTATAATTTGTGGGTTTACTTTACTGTAGACATAGAGGTGATTTGAGAAAGGTGAATTACAGTACTTTTTTTGGAATACTTATTAAAATCAGCAATTAAAAAACACCATTATTTGAGAAGCAAGTTGCCTATTATGCTGTTTTAGTCATGCTTGGTCAATTGGATATTACATTTAGATCTTGGGCAATCAAGCACAGTGGCTACTCATTAATATTACTTAATTACTCTACACTTTGACACAGAAATGGAAGAATAACCAAACTATTATGTGCATTATTGACATTACAATAAAATACCAACAAATGATGGGTAACAGCCCATCTGGTGGTCTCTTGCAACCTCCCCCTTTCACTGGTCATCGTGAGTGTGTAAAGTTTAGGTAGTGTATGATCAAACCAAAATGTTACCCAATCCCCACCATTCAGGATCTCAGTCTGAGAAGGTGGTATTAATGGATTATCATTTGATAATGGGTCGTATTCTTAAATGTGTCATTGGACTGTGGAATTAGGTCTGTCTCTCATTTAAGGAGGTGACCAGACCATCTGGTAGCTGTCTGTGGGGGAGATGAATTGGTCTCTATATACTGTGAGTGATGAAACTGTGAGGTCAAGCTGTGAGTATGCTAAAGCATTATGTGAACTGGGAATAAGCCCCAGAGTAAGAGTCATCTTTGCTTTTCCCTCAAATCAAAATAAACCTAATGCCCTTGTCCATAGAATTTGAATGAGTCTAACCTGAATGAACAACATGTACCAATAAAAGACACCCAGAAGCTGCTATCACAAACAGCTTGACTTGGTCTGATTTTTTTGCCCTGTAATTAATTTGTTTATCTGAAATACCCTTCCTTGCGATTTATCCACAGTTTGACCTTGAAGAAAGGCTGGCTTGTCTGTGTGATGTGACGCAGGGTGACAGAGTCTGCAGGTTCACAGCATTGTGATGTCTGCAGGAGCCTAATGAGGTGTCAACCTCTGTTTGTCCATGTCACTTTTGACTCTGAGCCCCCACAACATTGAATATCTGTGGGGGAGTTTATTTGAGGTCATTGCCATCGAACGGCAAAGCTTCTTCTCTTTCCTTAAAGCCCAACCTGCTCTTGCGTCCTCCCTCTCTCTCTCTATCGCCCTCCTGTTCGCCCTCAGATAGTGGTTAAAAGCTTTTCCAAATACAGACTATGCTCGTTGATCAGATAGCACCATAACTAATGGAAAGCGTCATGGAAGTGACAGCAAGATTAATTAAGTTCCTCCCTCTGCACTTGCATGTGGCTCAGCACAGTTCCTCTGGGTTCCTGCTCAGTTAAACGCTATTCATGGTGACAAATAATGCAGTTTCCCAGCGTTGACACTCTAAATCCAAGGTTAAAAAACACATTGGCTGGCTTTGGCGTGCGGAACACAGCCAGCTCTGGACAGAGTTGGCGCTGCTGTTTTAGATATGGATTCAACTTATTTTCTAAAAGTGGGCTCGAGGGGGCAAGGCAGGAAGGATGAGGGAATTTAGGATTAATTGAAAACAGCTTTGCCAGGCCAGAGTGCAATATCAGAGCTGCAGACAGAAAGAGAGGAGAATGACATCGTGTGGAGCTTGGAGATGACATTTTTTCATTTATAAATTTTCCCGAGGTGATTACATCAGTCAAACCTGAATGTGTAATGTTCATGAGTATTAATACATGGACAGGTATTGCTAGGGGTGCCCTCTGTTTTTGAAACCTCTCATGATCTCTAGTCAATGCCACCTGACCTTCAGCCCTTACAGCAAGCACATCAAAGTTAAAACAGAGTTGACTGCACAGATTTAGGTAATTTGTAGACTAACACATGGACACACACACCCAGACACATACAAACAGCCTTGTTGTTTGTGTCACGGTGAGAATGTGACACTATATTGTCTCAAGCCTGTTTACAATAAGTGTGCCCTTGATGCTCTCTCTGGAGCAGCGTGTTGAGCCATCCCTGTGATTTGGAGCCCATGGGAGCCGTTTCTCAGGGACGCTCAAGCAGAACACTCCTGGAACAGAGAAGCGGAGTGGTTGTCCTACCAGCAGCGCTGATGTCAATGCGAGACGCTCAAGGAGGAGTCAGATTACAGTCAAAGAGGGAGAACAGTGGACCAAGTGAGCGGGAGGAGGAAAGAGAAAAGAAAAGGGGGGAGAGAGGGAGAGAGATAGAGAGAGAGAGAGAGAGAGATAGAGCGCAAGAGCAAGGGAAAGGGAGGGAGAGAGAGGGAAAAAGAGCAGAGTACTGGAGAGGCAAAGACACAGACAGAAACGAGAGCAGTGTTCACAGTCACCCAGCATGGAGTAATCGGCATTCAAGCCAGCATAACATCGAAAGAAAGTCCGAAAGGGACTGAACAGGGGAAGAGAGAAGTAGGAGAACAGAAGAGACAGACAGACAGTCTGAAAGAAAAGAGAGAGAGGAGAGCGGTGGGCTGAGAAGAGAGGACTGACAGCGTACTAGAGTGCCAGGAGAGCGCGATTACAGCGCGCAGACAACCTGTAATGAGATGGAATCCTTACTTGCAACGGCGAGAGAAATACACTCCAGCGCGTAGAATGAGACATGTCAGTGCCCACCGACACGCTGAAGTTGCCAGGTAACCCGCGAGGAGAGAGAGTTTTTGACGAGTGATCACCGAGGAGCAGCATGTATTTCGGTGAGTCGGTGTCGCACGTCTCCGATGTCCCCTCTTCCCCGGGGATGGGAGTCACGCGCGTGGATAGGTGGATGTGTGGAGTTCTTTTCAGGATTGTGCAGTGCTGGAGGTTCGAAGCCTCCGGCAGGGCATCGTAAATCACACTAGAGTGGATCCACATGTTAGTCTGAAAGTCTCAGGTTTGACTTTCGGGTTGTGTTGTGTCTTATAGATAGTGTGTCAGTTTCTGCAATTTTTACACGATAAATCGCTGCACGACTGAAGAGTCCAGACACAGACTGAAAGCTCCGGCGCGTTAAAGAATCACCTATTGCAACGTTTTATTTCTAAACGTAGTCTGTGTATTTAATTGAATGCACGAAAGATGGGTGACATTTAAAAGATGTGTGGTGAGGAAACAGTCTTAAAGTCTTCAAAGCTCTATACGCTTCTTGCAAGAAAACCAATACTGATGTGGATACCTCACAATCAGCAGTCTTCGAAAAGTAAATAACCTCTTTAATGTAACACATTATGCAAGACTGAGCTCAGGTGAGAGGAGAGAGGACAGAGATTGACTCAGGTGCCCATGCTGCTTGGTGCGCGGTGAGTTGACTGTGTGTTTTAATCTCAGTGAACGTTGTATGCCGTCTGTGCTTCCTGATTCCAAGTCCTGTCACTTTTGCGGGTGTGTCGTAATACACGAAAGAACGTGGAAACCTGTCCATGGGGACAAGATTTCACACTTATGGTTTTAGAGCGATGAAGAATATTTTTTTCCTGATAGCGTTACTTTTCCCCACGACAAAAACTGGCTCCCCACATGTGAAATTTCACCTGACTATGAATATTGTTAGCGGACCTCTGAAGGTTGCTCTGGATCAAAATACTGCCCATTACTGCGTTTTTTTTTTTTGCCGTTTTTCTTAACATTGTCCGCGTTTATACAAAGATCGCTGCGTTACCTCATGATAATGAGACTACAGCACAGATTGCGGTATGGTTTCTCATTTTCATGCAAATGAAATAGCGCCGAAAGCAGTACAAATAAAACGCCCCAGGTACAACCTGAGTCGACATGGTTTCAATTTCAATAATTAGCTGAAAATTCAAATTAAAAAGACTTTGCAGAAGTAGTTCACAAGGCTGAGATGAGTTTAGATGTGTACTAAAGTGGTGTAAGAAGAATGTGTGCTATTCGTGCACATGTACAAGTAATATATAAAACAGTTCAGGTAAAACAATGGGTCCTACAGTCCATATTACTAGCCATGAATATCCTTTGTCTGCATGATGACTTAACTAAACAGTATTGGTATAATGTGTGGATCACATATCTGCATTGTAAATGTAGCTTGTCTTTAAAAGCACAGAAATAGCTTTCTGGTTAACCTCGGGTTACAGGGGACAAAATCATGTGTGGGATTGGTCTCTGTGGCAGCTGTGTGGGGAACACCAAAGAAGTCAGTACACTGTACCTAGGAGCGAAATTTGTCAAGCTGGAATTTTGTTCTCATAAAAACCCATTTTCTAAACGAATAACACAGCATGTAAAAATGTAATTCACTTGGAATTCAACTTGGAGTAAGTCTGTCACATAAGAAAATAGTGTAATATGAGAAGAGTTCAATGCTATAAGAAAACAGAGGGGGAAATGCTTTGGTATAAGATCATGTTCTGATGTGTCTGTGTGTGTGCGTGTGTGTATGTATGTGTGCATGCATGCATGCATGTGTGCTTGCGTGTGTATATGTGTGCCTGTGTGCATTGGGGTTTGTGTGTTTGTGTTTTTTTTGCCTGCATGCCTGAGTGTGTGTGCATGCATTTATTTGTTAGGTGTGATCTGCTGCTGATGGCAAGATGTGTGTTGTGAGGGGAGTTGCAGTGCAAGAGATTCTATCAGTGTTGTCATAGATGTAGCTGGGTGAATAATGAGTGCTGTACAGGGCTTAGGTGATCTACTGTTGGAATTCTGCACATTTAGACCAGTGTGGCCTTGTAGTGTGGTCTTTTATTGTACGTTTTTGTGTTTTTATTTATGCATTTCAGTGTTTTTCAGACTCACAGTTCATCCACAACTGCCAAGCCCTCTTATTGTGTTTAATTAATGCAAAGCAAAAATAATGGAACATAATAGATGCAATGATTACAGAGATTGTCAATTACACGGTGTGTTTGGCTTATTTCTCTTAGCACTTTAAAAAGGCTCTCTGAAGAAATGTTTATCCCAAGGCCCAATTATATTGGCATATCTGAGAATGGATACTATTAAATTCACTCCTGGCCCCTCACAGCAAGCACGGAAAATGAAAATAAGTCTGATGAAAAAAAGCAGATATTATTTTGATTTAGAATAATTGTGCTAGCCAATAGCAGCCACGTTTCCTGATGAATTATTTGAATATGAATGAATTATGTAAGTCTGTGTATCTGTGATTTTGCAGCTGTGCGAAGCTGTGCCTCTCTGGACCAATTTTTATCAGATGTGTCTGAATAATGGCAAGGGAAGATAGGGTATTGGGATTGAGCAACAGAGAAGATGTATAATTAATTTTCATCTTTCTCCTCTTGATTTAATTTCCAACCTCATTTCAAATATAAATACAGCCCCAGGACCATAGCATTTTACGTTGATGAACACAGTTTAAACATGTCAGGGGAAAATGTTTCCATGGGAATGATTATTGTTTTAACTATACTATTTTTACACACACACACACACACACACACACACACATGCACACTGATACACACACACACACGTGACCATATTCCCTTACATATAGTTAGTATATACAGGTGCACCTTGAACACACTGGCAATGCATCCCAGTGTAAGCACAGCTGGCCGGATGACAGTAGCTTTGGTTAACGGCTGTGGCCTTATCAAAACTGAAGGTCTAGTGGGCGGACGGCATTTGACCAGATCGTGCGGCACGTTCCTCCTTATGAAAAGACGGAGCTCCGACCGCCCGGTGAGGTGCAGCTGGAGGCCTTCAGAGCCCCGCGTCCTTCTCACTACCCCTCAAGCAACCCACAGCAAACTTGGTCTGTGACATTGTCTTTCCATGAGCAAAAACTGAGCCCACAGCACTTACATCTCATTTTGAGAGTGATTGGTGGATTAGCTTTCAGAATTTACAGTAGGGCAATAAAACACTGGACCTGACTTTATGAATG
Source organism: Megalops cyprinoides (assembly GCF_013368585.1). Lineage (NCBI taxonomy): Eukaryota > Metazoa > Chordata > Actinopteri > Elopiformes > Megalopidae > Megalops > Megalops cyprinoides. The sequence goes on from NC_050592.1 coordinate 15,878,961, forward strand.
GGAAATATGCTGATCTTCCTGTATTGCAAAAATATACTTTAAAATTTTCCACATTAAATGTATAATGAGATAAAGCAATACGTATCATGTTATGTTTTTTCTCTTTTACCACGTAGCATATAATGAGGCAAATTTTAAGACCTCAAACTTCCAAATGAAAAGCCTTAAAGAATTCTGGCACAGTTTCAGTGTAATACACTCTGTACTCGATTTTGAGTAATACAATAAAGCAAAACCTAAGACATTTTTGTTTCTCATGCACAATTTTTCCCTTAATATCAGCAACCACCAAGATCACAGTGGTGTATAAACAATGAAGAAAATGAACACATATTCAAATTAGTTTATTAAAGTTAAGAACAAAGCACATTGCATTTAGATCCAGATATGGGAGTGCTTAGACTCTGAAAGCACAATGTTCTCATAAAAGGAATATCTCTACAATACTTCATGGTTACTATTTCTTAACACTTTTTCCTGTGTTAAGACATAGACATACAAGTGTGCACAGCAAGCCTAGTACTATAAACATATTCTTTTACCTAGTACCATCTGTCAATAGAAGCATTTTCCCTTCCAAGGGAAACAATGTAAGACTATTTTTTAACACTATCCTTTTAATGTTTTGCCTGTAAGGCTGGTTGATGATTACTATTCTTTTCTTGTTTAGAATTAATCTCCTAGACTATTTCAGAATGACCTCACTCCTTATGTTGCAATCTAGATTGACTCTGGTTGGTTGAGGGTAGGAGAGGACATGCTTCATTGAGGGGGAACTTGAACATGTCAGCACATGAGAATAAGCATGCTATGATTCAACAGATGGCATAGTTTCTGCAGGAGGGCCATAAAAGTTGTGGCTTTTATTTTTATTACTCATTCTTTTTATTCAGTCTCCCACTGCCCTTGGGTTACAACTGAAGTAACGAGGTTAAAGTTGGTGTTTTTATATGGCATCTGCTTCTTTTGCACGACTGAAAATTAATATCGCTCATACTACTACAGACTTATTTCTCTAATTGAGGCTATGGAACAGTTACTTTGGTTTCATATGTTTGTACTTCAAATTTACGCTCTAGAATAGTGGCTCTGTTTCCTGCTGCTCATGTTGAAATGTTTTCCGCTGTTTCTGATTCATGCCGTGAACTTAATTCGCCAGCATCTCTTTCTCACATGATGCAATCCTTTAAGTGAATTTCATCTTATGAGATAGAAGTTTCTTTTTCTGGTCAATTATTCTACCTTTTCTATATTTACATTATAACAACACTCTAGTCATTCTGTCAAGAACTGTTCTGTATTAATTATTTATTAATTATTTATTATGCAAATTATCATACGTTCCAGCCCCATCTTTAATAGCTTACGTTTTGAGACACATATTTATTCAATTGGATATTTGAATACATTCTGGCTACAAGACTGGTTACCGAAATGCTAACCCGTGCTGTAGCTAATAACAGAGCACTGTGCTTCCAGGGCTTGTTTAGAAGCGGTGATTCATCACCTCTCTGCTCTCTCACCCCAGGTAGAATAATAGAATAATATTTAGTATAATGAACAATCACAATTCCTTCGTTCCACTGAGTTTCTTTAATCATAAAGCAAATTGCAAAATAATGCAATCAATGGTCTCTCAAAGTGCTGTTACCAGTATTTACTTGAAAGGCTGGATTATACAACGTTGATGCTTTAATGATGATGTTAATGATGATATGTAGGCTTTATTGTCATGTTTAAATGTGTGCACTATGCGCATTGTTATATGAATCTATTTTTATTCATAACTGCATCCTGAATGTAATAGAAATTCTTTACAATGTTCATGTATATTGGTGCAATATGCACAAAAAGCACCCCCCCCCCCCCCATTCCGTTAGGGAAGTTTCCTAGTGTTCCCCAGCTTCCATCTCAGGGTATTAATATCTTCTGTGAGAAGTATAATTAACCGAGCCCTGTGTTGAGTCATTGTTTATGTTTGTAGTTTGGTTTTAGTTAACTGAACTGCAGGACACATCTGACTAAGTCAAAGGATTCAGACTCATATCTGTGTTGTTTCAGTCGAACTCCTACTACTACTGTGTACCTGTGGATGTTGCAAAATAGGCTAGAGCTAAATATTTTTCATTGCATTAAATATCATTTAAAAACTGAGGGAATGCCTGGGGTAATGAAGTTGTTGAAGTTAATGAAGTTAATGAAGAGCAGTAGTTAAAGATAAAAACAGCTTGCAGGTGACTCTCCAGGAGCTGAGTTTGACACCTTGACTAAGTACTTGTTATGGGGAAGATGAGTTGGTCATTAATGTTTCTGTCACCCAGGTAAAATGGATATATTTTCCAGAACTGAGCTTAGTGGAACTAGCAGATCATGTTACATTCCCTAGGGTTACAAAAAGGTTGGATGATGGGCAGAAGATGATTGACATGGCAGGTAATTTCAAAGATGCATTGGGATATGGAATAAACTTAAACTAAGACCTTAACGTTACATCTTCCTGGAGCTGGGAGAGTGGCTTTTGTAACTAAAACAGAAGTAAAGCCAGCATAGCTGGATTTGCACAAAGCCTTTTACAAAGCACCACATGAAAGAGTCTGTTCCCAACATTGGATTTATGCAGAAAGCCAGCAGAAACTGCAGGTCGATACACAGATTTAGCTAACCGACTGAAATCCTGTACGGGAAGGTGGGGGCCACGACGCACACATACATTCACCCTCTTCAGAGCTTCAACTGAGCACTGAGAGGATTAGCTCTCAGACACCTACATTTCTGCACCGCTGTTACATTAAAACGTGAAACGGTAAAGTAAGACTGCATGCATGACTACAAATAAGGGTGATAAAATTAGAGCTCAGCTTTCGGATAGCAGTGTGTTTCTTCAGAACAAAGCCTAGAGCACTGACACTGAGGAAACAGTGGAAAACTTAGTGCTAGAATTTTTATTGAAGTGAGATACTTAACTGAAATTTCCAATATATTCAACAGTCATACTCCACACTCTTTAAATTGTAATCCAAATTTCAGACATTTTGCTTGTTCAAACATCTGAGACTCCTGGGACCTGATGTGTTAAATATGCTTTTGCACAGCATTAATCTGCAATGCAGAAGTGTGTGATTTATAATCACTAGCAGTTGCCTGGTAATTACTGCAATGTAACACACAGCCTACAACACTGCTCATATGTCTATATATATATATATATATATATATATATATATAATGTTTGTATTATATATTAATGTATTATATTATGTATTATTCATTTGAGGACATACTTATGTGCATTCCATTGTACTAATAACATTTGCATTTTTACATCTTATCTAGTATTTAACTTATTATTTTGTTTATCTATTGCAATATTTTATTGTTCTATTGCTATTGCTGTTTAATTCACCTTTGTATGTGTTTGTGTTTTTATCTTGGATTGTTGCATTCACTACCAATACCAAACAATAAAAAATGAAATAAACACAAATTAAGGAAACTTAGAAGCCATTTGTGTTTGCACCTGGGCAGAATGACAACCGAAATGCATTATTACTTTCAAGGTGGTGCTCTTTTGAGTGCATGCCCAGACAGCAGAACAATGGTTAGAAAGAATTATGTTCCCTGTCACTTCTTTGGCAAGCCTAACACCTGCTGGCTGGGCTCCTGTAACACTGCCTAGTCATTTTGGAGATTATATAAGCATTCATAAGTCTGTAAATGATAAATTTAATTTTGTTTTGGTCAAGTTATCTGCATGTGTAATAAAGCATTGGAAATTATTAAGTTGGTATTTTAATTCATGTTTTTTAAAGAACTTTTAAGGTTTAAGAACTCTCAACCACATATAACCACGTAGAGCTTGGCCATTTTGATAAAAAAAATAAAGATTTGGTGACATGTATAATATAAAATGATCTCTTGTATTTACAGGCATCACTAAATTAGATGAGATGATTTTGTTGGGTTTGGAAAACAGAATTAAAGGCCAAAAATTGTATTCTGCTGTAAATATATACAAACATTTCAATTTATTGGATGAGAACATGGTGCTTTGACTCCCTTTGTGTTGTTTTGATGAGATTCGTCATCCAATTAATTTCCGTGACTCAAATTAGATTGAATCTGCTCTTGGAACAGTGGAAAAAATTCCACGATTGACTGTGTTAATTAGCAGTGTTAATGATCTCCTTTGAGGTGGGCTATGAGTGAGAGATACCCCCTGGGTATAGCTGGCTCTCAAGGCAGTATCAAGCAATCACAGAGAGGATCATGTGCCTTATTCATATTTCAGCTGGAAATTTTCAAGCCCAGTCTGATAATCAGTGAGACATTGAATTAGCATGATTTTGTGTGTGTGTTAGTCTTTTCCTTTCATTCTGTCTTTCACACTTACACTAAAAAAGAGGCATCCACAATAGGACGTAGACTGTTTCAGATGGAAAAATAATGGTTTGCTTATTTTTCATGCATGTGGTGTCACTGAAACCTGATGTGGAAAATATGCATGAGATTATATTGACTCAACGAACTGATGATTGAGAACAATCAATAAAGACAGACATCAGTCTTGTTGCATTCTGGGCCAGGAATCTGTTTGTCTTGTACTCTTGTAAGTGGTGTGTGATTTTGCTGTGTCTAGTTACTATACGTTGTGCACATTTCGGGCTTCCTCCTAAGTGGACAGTTTCAGACACCTTCAAAATGTTCATATTCAGAATGAGAAATAAATATATAACGACCTGGTAAAGTAAATAAGGGGCGCTCAGGTATAACGAACCTGTTACAATGATGTTGGAATGATCTCATGGAGAGGGCAGGAGATACTACAGGACCCCATGTTAGACACCCACATATTTTAATTACTAGAGTAACAATATGCAAATGAAACAAAACGTTTAGGCCTTCATAAGAACAAACAGGAAAACATCCATGCCAGTGGACCTTGAGAAATTACAGGCACAGAGACTGAAAAAGCTTTCAGTGTATTTTCAGGCAGGACAAAGGCATGACATACATTCGAAACACCTACAGATATGCAGTAGTTTGTTTTATTCCCTCTACAATCTTACAGGTTGAAGGCTCGTACTGGATGTCAAAGCTCTCATGTTGGGAACCGTAAAGATGTATTACACCAATGTTTGACATTCGTATTTGTGTCGTTTTCTTGTAGGCCCTTATCTTTGATGATTTATGTTACTGAAGGGGTTCGGGTTAAGTGCCTCACTCAAGGGTGCCATAGCACGGCATCTTATCCTAGATTCCAACCTACAACCTCTGGGTTACAAATCCAATTCCTGAACCGCTGCATCACACTGCTGCTTTATTAGCCTTTTCTATTTTCATTTAATCAAATGTAAAGCATAATAATGTGAGGTGAAGACACATGATTCTAACCTTTACAATCACTACTGTGGATTCTGCAGCATCCCCCCCCCCCACCAGACATTTCTTGCTGTACTTTGCCTCTTAGTGCCCTAGAGTGTCTCGTCTCCATGACTGAATTGCTGGCGGCTCTACAAAATCAACAACGAAGCTGGAAAACTGATTTAGTGAGGGGCTTTCCAATGAGAAACCTGCCACGTTCATTCTCACAAGCCTGGAGTTGCATAACATTCTGACAGCGGTGGATTCAAGCTCGGGAGAAATGCACATTTGACAGTCTTCACCCCGACCGATGTTTTCAAATTTCACATGTTGATTTACACCTCTGAGAGTTAATAGCTTGGTGTAAGAGGTCTCTTTTGAATAGGTCCTCTTTATCTTGTTCTTGGTCTTAGCTTTTCCATCACAATATATGTTAATACTTAAAGGTGTTAAAGTTTTCTGCCACAGTGATGGATTTCCATTGTAAAATTTATGGAAAAGGTCATTCTTTCAAAGTTGTGGGGTGGGATGTTAATTGGTTGGGTGGATCACTGGCCACAGTTGCAGGGGACTGCAAATACAAAAGCATAATTTAGCTCCTAAGGTTTACCTTACTTGTGTTTGCCAGGTTAACAACACAATCAAATCAGTGCAAATGAATTTGTCGTAAATATCATGTTAGAGAACAATGATATGTCAATATGGGCATGACTTGGTAAGAAATGACATGTCATTCCTGTGTGAAAGATATGTATATCTGTATATTTGCTGTGTGTTATAAAAATGACATTTCTGTTGGTGAATATGCATCACAACAGAGAAATGTTGAACGTCCTGGTGGCTAGCAAGCTACCCTTGATTGTACCTTTGTGCAGTACTGAATCCCATTATCATAAAAAGCACCTTTTCAACAGAAAATCTTCAAGTGTAGCCTGGATAACATGGTCTGCTTCCTTATGATATCCTTAGATTGGAATCGATTCTCTCATGATGATAGTCTGGGAGAGAGTTGTGAATACTGTAGTTGGAGTGCGGGTAGCCACTTCTGACAATCATGGTTTAAGTTGATTAACTGATGTTTAGCAAACTGACATCTTTTTTGCTTCTCGGTGTTAATTATTTTGCATTACCTTCCCACAAATCCTTCAGTAAGGGCCAGATTTGGACCATATTACCTCACACACCTCTGAACAGCTACTATTCCAAAGAGAAACCTACCCAATGACTCCTCAATTCGTTTATGTTACTGGTGATTTTTAGGTGGGAAAATAATTACTGGTCAGTATTTGGAAGATCCAGCTACCTTCTACAGATTACAACTAATCTAAGATCATGATGGAATTTGCTCTGGATAAGAGTGTCTGCTAAATACAAGTAATGTAATGTAAGATCAGCTTTCTAACCTTTCTAGCTTTTTCCCCAAAAACATAGTGTATAATTTTAATTCTGATCCCATATGTAACAACAATAAGTAACTCTTCCTTAAATAACTCAAATTTAAGGTCAAACTGGTGGAACTTCAGTGTTGCAAGCCAGGCTTCTACACTAAACATAGAATTTTGGGAAGGAAAGGAAGTGAAGTCAGAAAACTTGGTTTTCCAGGCAAAACGTAAAACTCCTCTCTGTTCACCTGTGGCAGGTAACGCATGCCAAAGTGCCATCCTTCCTGCGCTGGTGCGTCCGCCGCTGCCTGCTGTCCAGCCCTCTCTTGACATGAAGCAGTTCCTACCTTTTCCCCTGGATACCGGCACAGCTGTCAACCTCTTCCCCAACTTCAGTGCGGTGAGTCACGGATGAGAGGTCATACAATGCCATGTGTCTGGCTTCAAGGTTCACCGAAGCTCTACATGCGTCTTCACGTCATTCTTGCCACAAGATTAAACTCAGAAAAAGCATGTCCTCTTATATATAACACACTGAATTTTCGACAAAAGTGGTAATGGTGTGTATGGTGTGCTGTGTGTGAAAACTGTTATGAAAATTACATATGTGAATTATTTTTCTGTAACTTGATATTGGGGTCTGTTTTTGGTTTTATATGAGGGGGTGGCCAAAGGTATGCTAGCATCTTCTTTTCGAGTAGAATGTCTGTTGATGTAGGGAAAGTTCAAAACAAAAATATGCATCTAATGTTCGATATCAATCAGATTAATTTGATTCTCAATAAATAAAAAATATCCTGGTGCTGTTGTGTGGAAATGCTTTTCTTTTATCCACTTGTTGTCTAAATTATTTAAATGCATAATTACAATTGTAATTATTTTACTTTTCATCATAATTGAACATTTTATTTCCATTTCCTACGCAAGAACGCTATTCTGCCTTACACTAACTTCAGTATGTAGTTTTGTCAGAAATTCTTCCATTTAATTTACATGTAAGAAAATAAATTAATGAGAAATCATTGTATTCTTCATTAATGACAATAACTACAGTACATTTTACCAAGCTACGGTACAATTTTACATTATCAGTGATCACAACATATTTAAAATTGTTTTAAATGAATGCATGAACATTTGTGGCAAATGAAATTGCTTGACTCCCAGCAAAATTAGGACTTTGATTGACTTTATTTTGGGGGTAAGGAGGGGGTTTGGGGTCAGGGGACTTGGCCACCCCACTGTAGTTTTGCATGAAAATCACTCAGTTGTGATTGTGTATCCTGCTTGTAACAGTGGTATCCCTCTGATTGCTGGGAGGGCAGAGGTAGATTATGGTCTCGACAGAGCAGGTGTTGGGATAGAAAGGAACAATATGTTTGATTTATTCCGGGCTGCTCTGCAATTTCACATTCACACTACATATCTGATTGCGGTGAGGCCTCTATTATTGTTCAGCGAGTTTGTCTAATGGTTTGCTTCAGCTAGGGCTGCAGTCAGGCACAAAGCCTAGGGTTTTCTTCACAACAAAGTATGTATGTATGTATGTATGTATGTATGTATGTATTTGCGTGTGTGTATATCTATTTATCTATCTATAGATCTATCTATCTATATATCTATCTATCTATCTATCTATGATGTAAATACATTCACTCTAAATGTAAAAGAAATTACAGATAAAAAATTTTAAAGTATTTAATTTTTGAAAATTTCCTAATTTAAAGAGGGTTGAATCAGCTGCTCCTTGCAGCTATGTGTATTATTATTTTTGACTTATATAATATAATGTAAATTTAAGCAGCAATGATCAGAGTGTAAACAAGTGCAAGGTCCCATTTGTACAAAGTAAAATGTGGAAGCTGTCTTGTGTGACCTATTGACATGGTCCTGTCTGCTGGAGCCTGGCGGGAAAACATAACCCCAGGGAAACTCACTTGAAACGATTACTGTTGTCAAGAGTTTGAAGTTAAGCTTCAGCTTGTTTGTTGTTTAGAGCCGATTGCCTTGGGGAAAGACAGGGAGGCTGATAGACATTTGCGTGAGTGTGTATGTTGGAGAGAGAGAGAGTGAGAGGTATGATGGCAAACTGCATCTTGTAGCCCTGTTTTTTATCTAATCATTTCTAATTACTATAACTTGGGTCCAACAATGTAGGACACTATATACCTAAAACAGATCTGACATCAACATCCAAAAAACTTAATAAGTGAGTATTTTATGCATGGATATACACAAATAGATTACCTTATGGTGGCCAGGGTTTAAGTTCTAATTATTCCAGGCCATAGAATAGATCATTCATATATATTAAAAACGCTTCAGTGAATCATGAGAATATTTTGTTTATGTTGCACTGCTAATTAGTATTTGAGGTTCCCCAAGAGGGATCAGAAACTTTCTTTATGATGAGGTGAACATGTCATTTGAGATGCTGTAGTTTAGTAAATACTTGATTTTCTATTTTATTTTCTTAAAAATGTGCAGTAAAGTTGACTGCAATATCACAACACAACACAGCACAGAAAGTTGCTGAGCAGACACTTATTTGACCACCCATATCGCTGTGTTGAGTTTCATCAAAAAATTGGAAAAAATAAGGGCTTCTGTCTGGCTCAGACAGCAGTAGTGTTTGCTGTCAGGGTAGGCAGGGGCCCACGACCAGGCCTCCAAACCAGTGGTGTCATGGACTGTACTTGAACTAGTGGAACAAATTGAGCCCGCTCTGTTAGGCATAGGGGTGCATGAGCTTGCCTGTGAGCCCGTTTGAGAGTGTCACAGGAATGTGCCTGTCCTCTGCTCCGTGTCTGCCTCCATGTAAACCTTTGGGACTTGTATAGTGTAAAATAGTCGAGTTGGTTTGTGTATGTATTGCATGTGCCTTGTCCTGCACTCCTGCTCAGTGGCAGAGGCTGTTGGGGTGGAGTGAACTTAATGTTCAAGTGGTGTTCATGAATAGTTGGGTAGTAATTGGGTGAAAAAAGAAACTCAACAAAAGTTTGAAAACTGAACTTTATCTGCAGTGTTGTTGGCTTATAGTAACCGTTTTTTATTGTAGCAACCTTTCCTCAAATTAGTTAGAGGGCATCATAAAGAGCATATGCACTTAATTCAGAAAAAAAAACACTTACTAAGCTCAGTCTATTTATGAAGGAAATAAATAAATGACATAGCTTGTAAAAGTCTGCATGCATTACTAAGAGAGGTCACACAAAAGTGTTTCTCTTTCCACTATACTGCTGAAAATGTGTGACTATTATGATTTACTTGCTGTAGTCACCGGTAAACGGAATACAATGCCTGCATTACATTTTTCCACAAAAACATTTGAACCTCTTTTTCGTATTTGCATATATTTTAAAGCTTGCAGATTATGTCCATTACCATTCTTTCAATGTCGGAAGGAAGGTGTAGAATCCAAGGTGCAGTCAGAAGTCCAAAATACATGTACTGTTGGTTGTGTACCTTTTTTGAAGAAAACACATGCTCTCAATTTCTGAAAACAATGAAGAAGAAAATTTGGGGGGAAGAATAATTAGTTTCAGGTATGTGCATTATATCTTATTGTAACACTGGAATCATTCATAGGTGAGTTTATAGGTGTGAAGCTGTAGTTGTGTCCCTGAGCAAAGTATTTATCACAGATTGTACAGTTAAAAGTACAGTTGTATAAATAGATAATGTATAAAAATGTATGCGAATGTAAGTGAATCACCCTTGATAAGGGAATTTGCTAAAAATAAATTCATACTTCAAAAATGACCTTGAATCCCTTGAATCCCTGTTGGACTTTGGTAAGAACTGTTACCGACAGTATGAATGACAGTGAAACTAATCTGTGGTTAACATTTTTCTATTTGAGCAGTTAGAAATGGCCTGGTCAGCATCCAGGCTCAGGAGCAGGTAATACAGGAGAAAATTGCTGCACTCTCCCCCTCTCCCTGCAACAGACCCCATCTTCTTGACTTTATCGCTTCTTTGGCAGAATGCACAATTCCGCAGTCCTTCTCGCCATATGGCTGTGTGGCTGTAAATGCTGGAGCAGGCTTTATAACAGCTGTAAACAACTTTATGCACAAGTAGTAGTATCTGTTTTTTTAATAACATCTTTATAACTTTGCCCAATCATTTGGAAAGTTTGTAATTAGTTTGTTTATCAAGGGAAAGTACCATGTAAAAACATTGAATGTGAAGTGAGACCTTCTAGAGTGAATTTATGTGTACTGAATGACCTGAGCCTTTAAAATGATATTTGGTTGAGCAATTATCTGAATAATTTTAGTCCAGTAGTTTAGTCATTAATCCTTTCTCGTATTGCATCATTCCTTTATATAACATTTTATCACTGAATGTCTTTAAGAGAAGGCCACATGCTGTTTGATATCCAGTTTCAGGCCATTCTGCTTTAACTCTGTGTGTTCTTTGATTGCACATGTTTTGAATTGGCTTCATCTTTTAATGCCTTATTAAAGTGGGTTTTGTCTTACTTATGCTCAGGCCTGCGTTGTGTCTTGGTTTGGTCACGAGGTATAATAACGGTCTCTTTTTGCACTTGTTTGATTCCTGTATGTGGGTTGCCATGGATTTTTGGAATGCATGCCTGTCAGAGAGAGCTTTTAAAATGCCCCAGATGGGGTATATAATTTGGCATGGAGAGTGTCTGAGTAGGGAACATGTCCTAAGGGGTTAGACTCGCTAATGTGACTGAGCCACACTGGTCAACATTTATTTATTCACTTCACATTCACAAATACAAGCCATTGTGATGCTTTTATGTCTTGTTAAAGAAAGATATGTGACTGTTAACTGCCTAAACAAATGTGCCTCACTGTCAGTGACTTCACAGGTATAGCTAAGCGCTGCGTGAGTGAGACGTAGAGGGACTGTTTTTATTCAACAAATGCTCGGAACGTTGAACTCCTGCTGGTTTGCAAACTAGTTGAATATCTGGAGCAAAGAGTGCAACAAACGAAAAGTCAGCATGTTTATTCTCAGCAGCAAATATTTGGAGTTTGAATTGGATGCTGAATTGGATATTTAAATTGGATGCCTTTAAACATTAACAAACCCTGTTAAGAATCAAATTAATGTGTGTGTTTGCTGGCCCTGTCATGGGTTGATTTATAGTTCAGCGTTCGGTTCCACCTTGCATCCTATTTCCATTGTGGGTTTGGCACCATGAGAAAGCATGTGGGCTGCAAAGTGGGAATCAATACATTTGTAATATACATTATTGCACCACACAAATAACTATGAACAATGTTTATAGAGCATCCTGAGTTTTTCATAATTTCTTCAACTTCACTGAAATATTGGCTTTTGGCTAATTACCCTGTGAGCTTATATTTGCTTTTGCTCTGGGTTTTACTGTGGAGTGACTGCACTGCACAGTGCCACAGTGCTTTTTATGTTCACATTCCTCTGATGAAATTTAATCAGTCTGGGCTCCCACATCAAGTGTGAAAGACATTTTTGTTTAAAATAAATAAATGTGTTTTTCAGCAAGCCAACTCAATGACCTGCAATTACCGATAACATTAACATGAATTCTACAGCAGCATACATTACGACAGAGCCTTACACTACATTTTATACATGTTTACCTTGAAAAAATCAGTATACCACAGCAAGTAATAATGGGTCTGTTAATGGTTGAAAATGTTAAAAATGGTGTGTTTTCGCTCAGAAATACTGTACAAAGCAGATACTTACTTGACTGTGGACATTAAGTAGATTCTAATATCCACTACAATTCACAATACCTCACAATATTTACTAGATGATTCATTCAAACCGTACAAAATTCGAAAATTGTGCCGTGTGAGATTTAATGTCTGATGCTTGAAATTGGGTGAGTGTGTTACTTGCAATGAGAGCAGTTAAGACGGGCAGGCAATCACAGGAGCACGAGAAACCACAAGAGTGTGAGAGGGATGAGAATTTTCAGGGAGGAGATCAGAGAGCAGATCACATGGAGGCAAGTGACAGAATGGAGTGAGTGAGAGGTGGGGAAGGCAGAGAAAAGGAATGCAGTCACCTCAGCACAGGACAGAACATTGCACAGATAAGAACAGGAGTTTGGATTAGATGTGAGAAGCAATAAGAGTCGAGTAGAGACAGAGAACTAAGAATCACAGAGGTGAGCGAGCGAGAGAGAAAGAGAGAGAGAGAGAGAGAGAGAGAGAACACAAAGACGCTGGAGCATTATGGGTGAGTCTGAGACAAATGTGAGGTAAAAATGGCTTTAAGTTAAGGCTTTTTTTTTCCATGGCTGAAACTGCCGTTTGTCATGTCTGAAGTCCACATTTGTCTCTGGGAAACAATACAAACTCTATTTCCTCTGTGGAGCAATCAGCAAGGCGAGCCATTGATTTCTTCTGGTGCTGTTCTGTGGAAAATTTCTTTGGGGTGTGACACACGAAAATGACATATATGCTGCAACCCAGGGTCCCTTAAGCATCATAAGCTATTTTAATTCTATAAGCAGGTGCTTTCATTCCATCAATCACGAAAAGTTACTTTTGGAATTTCTTGAAATTGTCTGCTCTTGGTGATGGGTAGTAAGTTGGCAGAAGTGCCAATGAAAGGCTAGTCTGTATTTCTTTACCCTTTGCAGAATTTGATTTGAAAGCTCTGTGTTGGCAAGGTTGCCCTTGGCGCCAGGTCCCCAGGTGATGTTTAAATAGCTACATAGCTGCCAGCAGACCTGCTCTGAGTCAGTGCTGGAATGCATGGATAAAACTGTAGAGTGAATGCAGGGCTCCGCTGGGAAGTGTTGTGCTTGTTTGTTGCACAGCAGAGAGCTGATACTCCTGTTTACTTTGCTTGTTAATTAAAATTCTTTGTGCTGCAGGGAGATAAAAAAAAAATTGGATCCATCCAGAACCAAGGTATTGTGGTATTTGACAGGAGACCATAAGGAGTCGTAGAAGCAGATTCCAAGATCATCATTACCCCAGATCCAAGAGTATCAGAAGAATCATTTATATTGATTTCCAATGAATATTACACACTTCTTTGAAAATAAGAACAGTTTTATCACAATGCACTCTGTCTGTATGTCTGTGCCTAGTGCCATTTTTGCATGCAGCATCTTTCTCAAAATATGGAAATTTAATGTGTCAGAGGACACAGGGGAAAGGCAGATATTAATGCTGTGTTTTATTTATATCCTGTCGTGGGAGGGAAATGAATGTTTGTGGGAATGTTACCCCTTCCAGACAATAACCTGGCACACTCCTAATTTAGGAACATCAAAGAACCACAGTGCAGAAATAAAACCAATTCAGCACTGTCAGGGCAAAGGCTGTATTGTGGCTTTTGTGTGTCTTCGTAAAACAAAATAAAATCATATCCTTGGATAGAACATCTCAAAGTGAAGTTTCATATGAATACTTAAGCCAGCTGGTGTCAAAAAAGTGTCATTCCAAACATCTAGATGATGATATATTCTAAATGAATACAATGACGTTAGTATTCATGCAGTTTATATAGCTATGCTCCAGACTGATTTCCCTACCATAACTGTAGGCATCTACAACACCACACAGGCTGTAGTTGTAGAGAGATGTGATATTCCAAATTCCATTAAATATTCCCCTCTGTGATGCATAAATTCTTTTTGTCTATATACAGTAGCTATACTGTAAGTTGAAACACATAACATACAACAGGTGTCCCACTGTACTGTACACCTAGAACTATTTGTACTGTATCTGGCTAAAACTGAGTAAGATATTAGTTTGGTGTCTCATAGGCAAACATATGGATTGTTACTGTAGTAAAGTGAGTCGTAGACACACATGGGTTGGTTGAGGTTCAACAGTATCCACCTGCATGTCACATCTGCCAGTTTTCATACACTTGAAAGTGGAGTGAGTCGAGCAGCCGGGCATCACCTGGTTATTCTCACACAACAATAATCAAGCCTTATCCTTTCCTGAAATGGAGGGAATTCTTTTTCATTTAAAGGCAAAATGAATGCAGTATCTAATACTGATGCCAATAAGGTGAAACATGAAAGCAGATGTGCATGGTTGTATTTATTTATATTGGCCGGCATTTGTGAGTTTACGAAGTGTTCAAACACTGTGCGGTCTTTTAGAGTAGTGCTCGGAAAGTCCCCAAAAACAGATAAACTATAAGTCAAATAAACTCCCACTCACACTTGACTTCTCTCTAAACGTTTATTGCAAGAAGCATTGATGTTTCAGTCTCCATGACCTTTCTTAGGGACACTAAGAGTCACTTTATTAAATTGATCTTAGGGTGATCTTAAGAAGTTCCCATTCTTCTCATGAAAGAGCTGTATAATACAAAGGCATTAGGAAGCAGTGATGACTCAGGACCATTCTGTTTGTCTTGTATGTGAAGTGTCTTCATCTGAAATGTTCTTGTGAAAATCCATACGTGTCAGCTATGTAAATAATGTATAATTATATAATTGACCATCACCCCGACAAATAAAGGCAAACACTTAGATACTCAATACATAAAATTGTTCACAGTGGAATGTGGTCGGAGGGCAGATCTCTTCGAATGAGAACAATCACACATTCGTCAGGCAGCAAGGGTTGATTTTCTGATGTGGTGGAACTGAGGGAGTTTGATTAGCACAATAAAATGGAGAGTATCAGGTTTCTGTCTGCAGTTCACTTAAGTGCGCATTTCCTGGGGTGTTTGGCAAATCCAAACCAACACGCGGAAAACAGCAGGACACTGGGCTTGGGAGGAGGGAGAACTCGCACACGAGCGTGAAAAGCATTGCTAATTAACCTGAGAGAACACGGGAAAACAGCATGTGCATTTTGAATACAGCCAGCAGGTTTCTTTATAAAACACTAAACAACCGAATGCTAGACAAACTAAGCACAAAGTAAACAACTGCTCAGGACATTTGAGACTGTTCTGTTTAAAAACAAACAAAAAAAATCTTAGTGTTGTCATTCACCTGTGGTTCAGAGCCTGAAATACATTTGAAATGGAATTTTAATTCAGGAAGTCAATAAATATTTGAAAATGAACCACAGGGAAAATGATTTGGACGAATATAAATGGTCTGTCTAACCAGAAAACTTCCCTGGATTTTATTTTTCTCATAGAGCCAGCTTGGGGCCCACACAAAAAGTGTGCAATTTAATTGAGGGATGACACAAAAGATCAAGACACAATCAACATTTCAGGATGTTTACAACAGATCATTGACAGTCATGGGATCTGTATGTGCTGTTCCTGCATTCAGCTGGTCATTTGTGAGCACATTAGACACCACAGCTGGACAGTTTTTTCCTGTACGATGTTGATGTCTGCTCACTATCATGCACACAAGACAAGAAACAGCTGCTCTGTCGGGTGAACCAGTCTGTACCTGTAACACTTCTTCAATCAAAAGTAACACTCCATAATGAAAAGCACGTTTGCCTCCCTGTCTCCCCTTGGGGTGTTGGGCTGTTTTTATGGAATGGCTGAGCTGATGGGATGGTTTACAGAGTGACTTGTTTTCTCGAGCAGATCATCCCTGTACATAATGGCTGGATGCCAGACCTGCCCCTCAGCTGTGACCTCAGATAGCACAATGTCCTACCTCTTTAACCCTTTTGGCTCTGATAGCTTCGCGGTATTCTTTACACTGTGTGTTCGCTTAGTTGTCATGACTGCGGCGTCTTAGCCGGTTGTTTTCTTTTCCCTGTCCATGTGCTTTTGTTTTTCCTTGTGTTCTAGCCCTGCCCCGTTCTCCGCCTACCTGATTGTCTCTACCTGCCTGCCTGCACACCTGCATCCCATCTTGTCATCTGCCTTGCCCTATATATTCCCCGTTTGTTTCTTGTCTCGTTGCTAGTTCGTCTCAGTTATCTGTTTCGCTACAAGCTATTTTTCCTGTTCTGCCTGCCAGCCTGTTTTCCCGATCTTGCCTGTTTCCCTCGACCGTGTTTTTGGATCTGTTTGGTACTGTTTGCCGTGTCTTTCTGGTTTTCCGACTTTGCCTGTTTTTTGACTTCGTTTTCTGGATTCCCCGTATCGGCTTGTTATACTTCGCTTGGTGCACCCCATTCCGCTGTCTGCGCTTGAGTCCCTGCCTGAGTTGTGACAGTACGAACTAGCCAACTATGGACTCAGCAGACAGTAGCCAGCTGCGGTCAGTGTTAGACCGACAGGGAGCCCTGCTCGACCAACATCATGTCCAGCTGGAATCTGTTAGCAAGACCCTGGAGTGCTTCGCGGCGTGCATGGACAATCTCTCTACTCACCTGCAGCACCTCCAGCTTGCACAAGACCTCCCTGCACCTGCTCCGCAACCTCTTGCCGCTCAGCCAGGAAGGGAGCCCCGTCTGCCACCTCCGGAACCGTACGCTGGTGAGCCTGGAACCTGCCGCTCCTTTCTGTCACAGTGCTCTCTGGTTTTCGAGCTCCAGCCGTCCACCTTTCCCACAGACCGAGCACGAATCGCGTATGTCATCACCTTGCTCACCGGGCGTGCCAGAGAGTGGGGAACGGCAGTGTGGGATGTCAGCTCGCCTGTGTGCTCCTCCTACACCTCCTTCTGTGAGGAGATGAAGCGAGTGTTTGACCGGTCCACCACCGGTCATGAGGCTGCTCGGGAGATGCTGCAGATCCGTCAGCAAGGGAGCTCAGTCTCCAACTATGCCATTGACTTTCGGACCCTTGCTGTGACTAGTGGCTGGAATCAAGAGGCCCTGTACGACGTGTTCCTCCATGGGCTTTCGGAGGAGATCAAAGACGAACTCGTCACCCGGGATCTGCCGGCTGGGTTCGACACCCTGGTCGACCTCGCCATCCGCATCGACCACCGCCTGTCTGCTCGTCGGAGAGAGAGAGCAGAGTCTCGGGGATCAGCGGGGGAGTTTCGGAAGCCTTTGTCTGCTGCAGCAATGCCCTCTGTTCCGGAACCCGTACAGATCGACCGCACGCGCCTCTCTCCGGCGGAACGACAAAGGCGGATCCAGACCCGGTCCTGCCTGTATTGCGGCAACCCAGGGCACTTCGTCTCTAAGTGCCCAGTAAAAGGCCAGCGCGCACCTGTAACTGGGGAGATACAGGTGAGCACAACGCCTGTTCCAAACTCCCCAATCACTCGCCCACTGCTGTCAGCGTCCCTCTTTGTTCATGGCCAGCCACAGGTGGTTGCTGTTCTTATTGACTCCGGAGCGGACGGGAACTTCATCGATGCTAGCCTGGTCCTGCAGCTTGGGTTGCCACAGGTCCCGCTCCAGACCCCCCTAGAGGCGGTTGCCATCACCGGGAGGCCGCTCGTCAAGATCACGCATGTTACTCCGCCGGTGAGTCTTCTGCTGTCTGGCAACCACCGTGAGGACATCGTGCTGCACATCATGGACACACCCCAAGCACCGTTAGTACTGGGACTCCCCTGGCTCTGCAAACACAACCCCTGGATCAATTGGGTGGAGAACAGAATATCGGAGTGGAGTCCGTTCTGTGCATCTCATTGTCTCAAAGACGCTCCAGTCCCCGTCTCTGCAGCTTCCACCATCGCCGATGAGTTTCCTGACCTGTCTGGAGTGCCCCCCGAGTACCTGGACCTGAAGGGAGTTTTTAGCAAGTCCCGCGCCGCCTCCTTGCCGCCTCATCGTCCCTATGATTGTGCCATTGACCTCCTGCCTGGCACCACTCCGCCCCGGGGCCGCCTGTATTCCCTGTCGCCACCGGAGACGGAGGCTATGAATAAGTACATCCAGGAGTCGCTGGCAGCCGGCATAATTCGCCCCTCGTCTTCTCCTGCCGGAGCGGGTTTTTTCTTCGTGGGCAAGAAGGACGGTGGACTCCGCCCCTGCATCGATTACCGGGGGTTAAACGCCATCACGGTGAAAAACCGATACCCTCTCCCGCTGATGTCTGTGGCGTTCGAGTCCCTGCAGGGAGCGAAGATCTTTAGCAAACTCGATCTGCGCAACGCCTACCACCTGGTCCGCATCAGAGAGGGGGATGAGTGGAAGACCGCGTTTAACACCCCGACAGGTCACTATGAATACCTGGTCATGCCTTTCGGTCTTACTAATGCTCCTTCCGTTTTCCAAGCCCTGGTAAACGACGTTCTCCGTGACATGCTCGGCAAGTTTGTGTACGTGTACCTGGATGACATCCTCATCTTCTCCCGCTCGCCTGCTGAACATTGCCTTCATGTCCACCAAGTGCTGCAGAGGCTGCTAGAGAACCACCTGTTCGTTAAAGCGGAGAAGAGTGAGTTTCATCGGGACTCGATTTCCTTCCTGGGGTGTGTTGTCACAGCCGGAGGGGTCCGGATGGATCGTCGCAAGGTCCAGGCGGTCGAGGAGTGGCCAACGCCCACTTCTCGTCGTGAGCTCCAACGATTCCTGGGTTTTGCAAACTTTTATCGACGGTTCATTCGTGATTACAGCTCTGTTGCCTCTCCTCTCACCTCTCTGACTTCCCCCTCCAGACGCTTTTCCTGGCCCCCGGTCGCTGCGGAGGCATTCCAGGCGCTCAAGAGGCGCTTCACCACTGCGCCGGTGCTCGCCCAGCCTGATCCTGCCCGGCAGTTTGTCGTCGAAGTGGACGCCTCGGAAGTGGGAGTGGGGGCTGTGCTCTCTCAGGTGTCCGCACTAGATAACAAACTCCATCCTTGTGCCTTTTTCTCGCGCCGGCTTTCCACCTCGGAGCGCAACTACGACATCGGGGACCGGGAGTTGCTAGCCGTTAAGCTAGCTTTGGAGGAGTGGAGGCACTGGCTGGAGGGGGCGAGTATCCCGTTTCTGGTGTGGACTGATCACAAGAACCTGGAATATCTGCGTACGGCGAAACGCCTTAATCCTCGCCAGGCTCGCTGGTCCCTGTTCTTTGCCAGGTTCGACTTCGTTCTCTCCTACCGCCCAGGTTCCAAGAACGGCAAGCCCGATGCCCTTTCTCGCCAGTCCTCCCCCCCGGAGGAGGCGCCTGAGTCCAGCACCATATTGCCCGCTCGGTGCTTGCTGGCTGCGGCATTATGGGACATCGAGTCCTTAGTACGCTCGTCTCAACAGGGCGACGCCTGCCCCAGTTCTTGTCCGGTCAATTGTCTGTTCGTTCCGGAGTCTGTTCGTTCCCAGGTCCTGCAGTGGGGACACTCCTCCAAGCTGGCCTGCCACCCAGGGGTTAGACGCACCAAGGCCCTCATCGAGCAGCGTTTCTGGTGGCCCGCCATGGAAGAGGATGTCCGCAGCTTTGTTTCCGCCTGCTCAGTCTGTGCACAGAACAAGCCCTCCAATCACCCCCCTGCTGGACTGCTGCGCCCCCTGCCTATCCCCAAGCGACCCTGGTCCCACATCGCCTTGGACTTCGTCACCGGTTTGCCCGCGTCTGAAGGTAATACGGTTATCCTAACAGTGGTTGATCGCTTCTCCAAGTCTGTGCACTTCGTCGCGCTGGCAAAGCTGCCCACGGCTAAAGAAACGGCGGAGTTGATGATCAATCATGTGTTCAGACTGCATGGATTGCCGGTTGACGTGGTGTCGGATAGGGGGGCCCAGTTCACGTCACGCTTTTGGAGGGCTTTCTGCAAGTTGTTGGGGGCATCTGTGAGTCTCTCCTCAGGTTTCCACCCGCAGACCAACGGCCAGACCGAGCGGGCTAATCAGCAGCTGGAGACGGTGCTGCGTTGTCTCGCTTCGCAAGATCCCAGCTCCTGGAGTCGGCTGCTGCCCTGGGTGGAGTATTCCATCAACTCCCTGCCATCCTCTTCCACCGGCCTGTCCCCGTTCCAGTGCTGCCTCGGCTACCAGCCCCCACTGTTCCCAGCTCAGGAGGAGGAGGTTGGGGTCCCCTCGGCTGTGGCGTTCGTCCGTCGCTGCCGGCGTACCTGGAAGCGCACCCGGACTGCGCTCCTACGTGCATCTGCCCGGATCAAGCGGGCCGCTGACCGGCTCCGTTCCAAAGCTCCCCGCTACGTCCGGGGGCAGCGAGTGTGGCTGTCCACACGCGATCTTCCCCTCAGGGTGGAATCCCGCAAACTGGCCCCACGCTTCATCGGTCCCTTCCCCATCGCCCGAGTGATCAGTTCCACTGCTGTCCGGCTCAAGCTCCCGTCCTCCCTCCGGCGCATCCACCCGACTTTTCATGTCTCCAGGGTCAAGCCCGTCGTCCGCAGCCCACTCTGCCCAGCTCCGCGGGTCCCTCCGCCCCCCCGCCTGATCGACGGATCCGAAGCTTACACCGTGCGCCGTTTGCTGGGAGTCCGGCGCCGGGGTCGCGGACTCCAATACCTGGTGGACTGGGAGGGTTACGGCCCGGAGGAACGATGCTGGGTCCCAGCCCGTGACATACTTGACCCTTCCCTCATCGCGGACTTTCGCCGGCGGCATCCTGGACTGCCTGCTGGGACGCCCGGTGGCGTCCGTAGGGGGGGGGGTACTGTCATGACTGCGGCGTCTTAGCCGGTTGTTTTCTTTTCCCTGTCCATGTGCTTTTGTTTTTCCTTGTGTTCTAGCCCTGCCCCGTTCTCCGCCTACCTGATTGTCTCTACCTGCCTGCCTGCACACCTGCATCCCATCTTGTCATCTGCCTTGCCCTATATATTCCCCGTTTGTTTCTTGTCTCGTTGCTAGTTCGTCTCAGTTATCTGTTTCGCTACAAGCTATTTTTCCTGTTCTGCCTGCCAGCCTGTTTTCCCGATCTTGCCTGTTTCCCTCGACCGTGTTTTTGGATCTGTTTGGTACTGTTTGCCGTGTCTTTCTGGTTTTCCGACTTTGCCTGTTTTTTGACTTCGTTTTCTGGATTCCCCGTATCGGCTTGTTATACTTCGCTTGGTGCACCCCATTCCGCTGTCTGCGCTTGAGTCCCTGCCTGAGTTGTGACATTAGTTTACATTTGCACCTGAGATTTAAGATTCAGCTCGTTATTTTTCTGAAGCAGTTAAAATTAAACTTCCCTTCAATTTTTATTATCATCAGGAAGTGAAAAAAAAACTCTAGAAACTAGAAGAAACAACTCCCACACACTTCCTCTTGGACCAATCACCATTATTTTAGGACTTTACTCAGACTCAGTTTATTCATTCTGATATGCTTTCTCCAATGCACCTGCTTTTTTCATTATTGTCACAATCTTTTCTGAAGGGAAAAGTTGAATCGGGTCAACATGGAAAATATTATTGCCCATTTCAAGGTAATGTGATGCTTTCACTTCTGTAATAACTTATTACCAGCTGTAATTGTCTGAACGTTAGCAATACCTTTGTAGTATTTGTATGGCTAGTCTTTCCTGTGGTCCCTCTTTCCTTTCACTGAATGCGTGTCCTCCATGAAGCGGAGTGTGATGGTGGACTGCTGAGATACCACCTGATGTCTCAGATGGAGCAGGCATCTCTGTCACTCTCTGCTGTCAGTGTGAGCAGAGAGTTGACTGACAGTTTAGTGCCCTCAGTAATTGAGAATAATATCCCCAAAGCCACGAGCAATTTCAGCTGTGAGTTAATGGCTTATTTGTTCCTGGTTTTACTCCATTCAGAGATGTAATGTTGACAGGCAGCCCGTAAAATTCTCTACCAGTTTGGAGGTGTTTGTGGTGGAAACTGTCAGGTTGTCACGCTCTTCCACTACCATAAACCTCTCACTGTCAAGTCTTTTTTATATCTGTTGGGAAGTTCTGACTAGGGAATGTTTATAGAAACGATAACACCCGCTGGGCACAGAACCCCTATGCAACTCTAGCGCTCTTAATCTCACGTTACGCAATGGCAAGTTTGGTTTGATATCCGTTTGGCTGTGTGACTTGGGGTTGAGTTGTTTGAACAGCTGAGTTGTTTTGAATAAGTTAAATTGATGCTCCCCTGCACTCTCCCCCCCAGCTGCAGGATGTCTGAAAACACAGAAATGTCCAATACATGTGTATTGTGGGAAATCCTGGCCTAAACGCTCGCTGGAGATAAGATAGATTGGATGGAAGCTGCTAGAGGAACGCTGCTTTGGCATTCAGGACATGACTTTAATCACGGTGTTTCAAGACAGTGTCTGGGGATCCCTTGATCGCTCACATGGAAGAGAATATGTTCTCCTGGTCTGTCTCTCTCCCTGATCCAGTTGGGCTGGTGCTAGATCTGCTGAGACAGGACAGGACAAGCCCAGAACCTTGGCACTCCCTACTTCTCTAACTCTCTAACTCATAAATTCCATTATCTGTATGTTCCTTTTTATACGGAAAGAAGAGAAAAAGAAACATGCCCTCTCTTCTAGCCATAATTCTAATGTGAGCACAGAACAGTGAGTTACAAAACAGTGAAAACAGTGATTAGCAGTAAAACTCTGCAAAGGTGAGAGATACATTTTTGATCCATTAGGCATCACTGTTTATCTGACCATTGTGTTTGTTTTCAGACCTGTGTAGGCTGAGGTGAGGAGTTGTGGAGTGCATGAGAATGACATAATTAATCAAAGCTTCCCTCTAGCACAAGGAGAGACCAGCTGTTCACTTTCAAAATATGTATCACAATGGACAAACTGTGAGAGGGGATAAGGACTGTTTCACCTGTACATAGGGGTAGTGAATTCAGGGATTTGTGTAGATCTTAGGGGGAGTAGGGTTGGGGGGATGTGGTGATTTTGGGAGCAGGGGTATGAGGGGTGGGTGCAGTATTGGGAACATCGTTTCAGGACAGGTATAGAAGACAAGGCCAGGAAGTATTACATTTTCTACCCTCCCTTAATTGGATGTGAAGTGAATGTACAGCAGCTGGGTGACTCCAGGGGGCGCAGAGATTGCAGGAGTCTTCCTGGTTAAATTCGTCATCCTGATGAATACTGATAGTGTGAGAGGGTCAGCGCTGAAGCTGTTCAAGTTCTGCTGCCTCTGGGGATATCTAATGCCTGGATTTCATCTGGAAGGGGAAAGAGGGAGAAAGAGAGGATAGAAAGAGGAGAGAGACAATACTATTTCTATTACTGGCATCAGAAAAGTGGCAAGCCGCGATAAGGAAATTAGACAGATGGTGACATCACAGTGAGAGTTCCAGTGAGTCCCAAAGGGAGAAAATAACAGTAAGACAGTCACAGTGAAGACAAAATTTGGGAGAGTCATAATAGGACAGTCCCAGTGGCAGAGTCATAATGGAATAATCTTAATGGGATACTCACAATGATGGAATCAAAATAGTAGCGGATCACAGTGGTATATATATACATATACATATAACAGTAGGAGAGACACCATGACAGAGTATGAGTAGAGACTCATTGTAACAGTCGCAGATGGGATGGTCACAGTGGGAGGAAATTACAGAATAACGGAGAATGAAATAATCACAGAATAATCACATTAAGGGAGTCACATTAGAAGAGTCATAGCAATAGAGTCACAACTGGAGGATCATTGTCACAGAGTTAGAATTGGAGAGTCACAACTAGGGTCACAGTGGGATATGACATAGTGTACTGCATAAAGAATTGAGCTCTTTGTATGTTTAGGGCATCTCTGTCTCTGTGAAAGTTGGAACTCTGAGTGGGTGACTGCACAGTTCGATTGAACCACCCATTGTGCCACCAGAGCACAGTGAAGGCTTTGCATATTAACATGCCAAGCTGTTCACACCCCATTGCTTCTTTCTCTCTCTGTTCACACTGATGAGGAATGATTGCATTCTGAAGGAGCACAAATTTCATCAAAAAAAAAAACACTTTCTTGTAGGAACCAGCTTTATAATGTTATACAGTGGTAGATGTGAGGTATTGTCAGAGATTTTATTTATTTATGATGAACACATTTTGAAATGGATGTGACTGCTTTATTAGAACTTTTTCCTTTGGTTTTTTACTTTATCTGTTTGAAAAGAAAATATTGTCTCTGTTATATGTAATTTGTCTCTTTTTCAGTAATCACTCTTGACCTTCTTGACAGAGCTCATGACAAGGACACATTAACTTTAACCAAAGGCCAAACATTTGTATATTAGTTGTATCCCTTATGGAGGGCTTCAACAGATCTCAGTTATCGTGCTAACCTTAATGTCCACCCTGGATGCTAGTAGATATATTCAAAACAAAATGAGGTCTGCCGGTACCTTTTGGGCCTCATAGCTGTCAAAACCACATGTTCATGAAGCAATTATGATTATTGCGAATATTTCTCCTATGAGGAAATCTTTCTATATTCTCACTCTCCAGTCTCCAAAGGGTATGTTTGCTTACAGAGCACCCATGAACTTCTGGTCATGATTCCTTTCAGCTTTGATTGGCTGTCCTGTTAATCCAATCTCAAACAGCCATCATGAGAGCTGGCTTGTTCTTAGGGGATAGTGGGGGTTGAAGCATGGTGCATGTGCTAAATGCAATGCTAAACTGGGAAAACCAAATCATATTGAATAACAACAGTACAGCCAGATCCAGCTGAGAGATGGCCAGATTCAATAGCAGGTTCAGTCAATTTTATGAGCATTTTTTAATTTTGAATTTGAATTGAACCGTTAGTCCATATATCATATCCTATTATATTCTTTTTCTTCATTTTCATTAACCTATTTTGGATGTTTGTTGCTTATCCTTTTGTTTGTGGGAAAAGGGGATACATTTTAATCCTCACATACCAGTTAAAACGGCTGTGATGGCTTCACTGACGGTGCGCATTGATTGTCATAAATTTACAGCACAGATTACAGGCTGTGATGTGACCAGCTTCCCCTGCCAAGAGAGTAATGAGTCTCCTCCTCACGCTGTCGTACATAAATCACACACTCTGACACTCGGAGGAAAACCGAGTCAATGGAAATCGCATCAATTTCACATGCGCTGTATTCATTCCTCTGGTTGTACACTCATTCTGTGGCCTGCATTACACAACCCATTTAAAACACTTCAGTTCAGCTGTTCCATGCCTTACAAAAGCTTCGACAGATGTTTAGTAAATGGAGATGACGAGGAAATGTTCTGTCAACCACAACTAAAACAATATCTGTTACAGCAACAATAAAATAGTGTGGTGTGATGAGAACGTATCCACAGAACCTTGAAAATGCGTGCATGTAGTAGAATACAGATAGCATTTAAGCGATGCAGTGTGTAATGGCATTATATATATAATAATATATAAAATATAGATATATGGACTGTATATGGTATCTCTTAAGCTTTTGGTGCTACTGTACTTTCAGCCTTTTTTGCTTACTCTAAACTCTTTGTTTCCTAACAATGAAGTTGTTTGCAACATGATGGACTGTTCTTGTAGTCTTCCTGCAAGTGTTGGTCACATAACACCTGAGTCATTTCCTAGCAACCAGTAGTGCTGATTTCTCAACACCATAAACTGTTCATTTAAATAACTCTAATGAAAAGTTCCATATACTGTATACTCTTTGAATTTATGAGATGGAACCCTTGACCTGTTGAATCATCCCAAAGCAAAATTCCTGTCTGTACATTTTATGACTCTGTCTTCGCTAAGGACTGCTAGAGTCTATCTCTCTTGTGTGTCTGTTTAGCTGAGAAAAATTGTGGATTCTCTCTAACTGTGAGTTTAAAGGAAATTAGTAGCAACTCAGGACATGGACTGGTGAGTAACTCTGTGGTGTCTGTGTTATTTTATTATAGAGCATGGTTGGAATTTCGCGGACAGAACAGGGCTCACCCATCGGCAGCTGGAAGACTGGACTATCTGGCAGACGGCTGTGTGTGAGTGTAAGTACAGGAGAGCATGACACTACAGTATTTGTTAAAAATGCTATTGTGTTTGTGTTTTTGTGTGTGTGTGTGTGTGTGTGTGTGTGTGTGTGTTACCATCTGGAAAGTTTTGCAGTTAATCGCTATCCCAAAGAGGTTCTCTATATTTGAATTGCAAATCTGCGTGTTTTTACAATCTATACTGGCGCAGATAATACCTAAGTGACTCTCCCAGGCAGACTGCGTAATTGGAAAAAACATGGGAGTGAAGATTATTTCGGACAGGCCATTTATCCCACTTTAGTTAATGGTGAGTGAGCTGGACGGGTGTTAATGGGAGGATTCAGACCTCAAGGTGGAGGAGTCTGTTTGCATAACCCGCCTCCCTGTCTCTTGTACCATCACTCTGCACATAGGGGTGTTCACACCATCACATAACTGCTTCAATATGTATGAATGATAGTTGCTTAGCATTTTTAGTCACATTTTTCAGAGTTTGTGAAGAACTGAACTATGGTTGATAGTGTGCTCCAGGAAAACAAATTGGGATTTTTATTACGTGTGGTCTTATTTCGCATGAACTCTCATTGTAAAGCCTTTCTGTTCTGATTAATATTGAGGAACAATATCACCTCTCAGTTCTCTTTAATTACACTCTTAAAATGACA
The DNA here is from genome assembly GCF_013368585.1 of Megalops cyprinoides. NCBI lineage: Eukaryota > Metazoa > Chordata > Actinopteri > Elopiformes > Megalopidae > Megalops > Megalops cyprinoides. The sequence continues at coordinate 15,905,985 of NC_050592.1, forward strand.
AAGAAATTGGAAAATGTGCCTTTCAATCATATTTCAATAGTTACCACACAAATATTACTCACCCAGTATGTAAAACAGATTATGCAGTGAAATAAAATAAAACTGGTATTTTAATACACACTAAAAGTTTAAACATTTAACCACAATAAAATAATGTTTTTTCAGTAAATTTTCATTTTGACTGCAAGTGAAATACTCCAGATCTCCAAATTAAATCCCCAAATTAAAGTAGCCGATTTTAAACTAGGCCACTATCTGAACATGGAACACATGGGAGAGTAAAGAGTTGTCTCCCGTGGAAATAGTGTTTCCCACTTCAATTTGGTGTGTAATAATAAGCTGGTCTCACTTAAGGTATCATGGAAAATTGTTAGAAGAAATGAACAAAATGAGGGGGGCATACGACAAGCAAGGACATAAGAAAGGTTTCATGGGATGGCTGCCTGTCAACTTATAAAATGCTATAAATTTAGAATATAAATTTTAACTTTGTTCTTAATATTGTTATTGTATGAGTATGTGTGGGTGCTTCATGTGCAGACTGGAATGCTTTTCCATACTGTAACTGGCTGTTACAACACAGACAGCAGATTGCTGGCTGCTTGTTACTTACTTGAGATTATAAATAGATCAGGCTCTTCCTTCTGTGATACTGAAGCTAAAGCTACTGTAAAGGAAAATTACTGTCACTGAGCTCACTTGCTCTTTGGAGAAACATATCACTTGTTTATGAATCTACACCTTAAACTAACTGACTTGTATACAGCAAACAATTCGTTTTGTAAATGCTATACCCACATATCACTGGAAAAAATATGTGCCTATTAGAAGAAAAGGGAAATTATTTGTGTTTGAAGTTCTGCACATTTGTTTCGGGGGAAGGCACTCTGCTAGCTGGTTTCATGTTCTGTTCTTGATGAGGGTAATTTAGGGCTATTTGCATAATAATTAGCTGCCATTAGACGAACACATTGCCTTCTGCAGTCTACCCCAGTCCCTTCCCCCTCCTTGCTCCACGTGACTTTGCCGCTCACATGGCATGTGTTTCCATGTAGGTTATAAGAGTGACATCCACCCTTGAGGGTAGCATTGTGGTAGGTTTGGGACTGCTATCCAATAGAGATTCCAGTGGGGATAACATGAAATTAGATATATTGCAAAGTCTGTGTCCTGGAGTCTGGGAGGTGGTTTAGACGAAAACATGTGTGCGATGACTATATTAACTCACATGACTCTCTAAGCACTGTCATACCTTGACTATTACATGCGTCACAAGGGTCATGTACAGGAGAACAACAACAAACACAACAGCAATATACACTGTATGTACACCTACATAGTGCACTATGTTTAGGCCAACACAGAGACAGCTGCTATATGTAACCAACACACAAATAAAATCATCTCACCTGTTTTCAGCACATAAATGCAAGACCTTTCAGCTACTGTACATAGCATACATTAACAAATAAATACAAGTACTGTCAATTACAGAATGCATAACAACATGCAGGTACAGGGGGTGGTATTAAAACAAAACTATTCAAGTATACTATATACAAATATAGAAAAGTAGTTGAAAGTGCAATGTAATGCATATGGGCAGCCAGGGTTTACTTTTATCAAATGGTCTCACTGCCTTCTCTCTGTTATTTGACATGACCCCCCCCCCAACGCTGTTCAAATCTTTATGTTTTATTACATGCTCCATTACACTACAAGTAGCAATTTTATTAAACAAAGTGTATTTTAGTTGGATTATTAAAAAGTTTGCTGATAGAAAGCCTGAATGAGACTGCATTAGTTGAGATTTAAAGTACTGTGGCATGCACACTCTTTTTTTTTTTACAGAACTATAGAATTTTACAGAGCTGGAAATGGATCTGCTAGTATGATGATAGAGCAGCAGGGACAGGTTAAAGCTCCCTGACATTTAGATTTGGCACAGGATCAGTTAATGCCAGGAGTCTGGCATTATGACAATATTGGGATTGTGCTTTTTATGAAGTCAGTACTGGCTTTGCTCAGTTTGTGGGACCTGTCATTACCCACAAAATCCACTGAGGGATTAGAAAAACCATGATTATGGATTTGTAGATACAATTTGGGAAATGCCTGTAATGCTTACAAATACAGTGCTTGCAGCCTTCTGTTAACCATAGAACACAAATGTTGCCAGAAAATGAACAACATGACAAATATGACAAAACAGTATGCTTAAAATCTTCTACAAACACAACAGCAATTGACAAAAAAATCTATGCCGCACCAAAGAAATATATTTAATTTTATTTATTTTTAGATATCTTTTCTCAATCATTATTTATTCATTTTAATTGCTTAGCAGATAGCATTCTTAACATATTTTTCATTTTTAACATACTATGCATTTATACAGTTTATATGTTATTGTATGTGTATACAGTTTATACATTTACTGAAGCAAGTACCTTCAAGTGTAGTACGCAAGCCCAGTACTCTTACCTCTGCCTAGCTACGCTAACATGCCATGTGACCCTGCCATTCACCAATGAGAGGAATTATTGCTGCAAGGACAAGTTTAACTGTCAGAATTTTGACATTGGAAGAGGAGAAGATGCTGTCAGCTGTCATCATGTGCAGACAACTGGAACGCCAGCGGTGGACGCTGATGCAATCTCAGGAGGAGTTAGATCACGAGAACAGGAAGATGAATGATGAAGTCACTAGGAGGGAATGTGGATCTGTGCAGATGGGTCCCTGAATGTAAGCGTCACTTTGTGGAAAGACTTTTGGGCCTCAGAAAGCATCTGAGTCCAGAAACTGTAGCAAGATGTCACTTGCGCAGTGTTGACACAGCGGGAAGTTATTATGAAAAGCCCCAAGATTTCACTGCATGGTGTATCCTACATCCACCTGAATAGCACTATTCATTATGTCAGAATGTCCGAGACAGATACCAATGTTATGGTTTGTTTGCTCGGCAGATACGCTTATTCAAGGAATATTACACAGCTTACATATCTACTACTGTATATATTTAAACAGCTAGATTTTTACTGATGTATCTTAAATTCAGAGTAATTCAGAGGTGTCCCATCCTGGATTTGAACCCCCAGCCACCTGGTTGCACGATCAATTCTTTAAGAATTTGTAAAATGTAAAGTTAAATGTGGGAGTTTGCTTAAAAAAATAGCATGTTATGGAGCCATGCAAATACCACATTGTAACATAACATCAGAAGCAGGTACGGTAAATACATGTGATGCAAAAAAGATGAAAGAAACAAAGACAAGGGCCAAACAGAATGTTCACAAATGCAACAAGCATAGGGAATACCTCTGTAATTTTCTTTTCGTGTCTGAGTATGTGTTGGACTTAGAGCTGCTCTGGTATCTTTGGTAGTGTCAGCTCATTTTTTGCAGTCTTGCCACAATATTTGTTTTTCTGTTTTTGTGGTGTTGTCAGAAAGAAAAATGGCCTCTCTCTGAGCCTTCTCTCCACGTGCTTCTGGCAGGAAGTTTTCCCTGTCCTCATGCCACAGTTCTTCCCTCTCGGTCTGTTCCCAGTTCGCACCAGAGTGCCCCAGTTTCCCACTGGGCCCTGGCATGTCATTTGGACTGGGTTCCTAGGATTTGTGCCAGTTCCATGTATAAAGCTTCACTTATCGAGATGGGTGAGAGCTATGCTGGAATTCTGTTGTGTAAGGTTCTTTTTCGGGTCAGTTGTGCTAACAGTGTTTCAAACACACTGCGCATGTTGTGTAGATTTATGTATGCACCTGTATCTATTGTATTTTGCATTGCAAAATACTTAAAATTCAAATAGATCCATAATATGAACAAAAATTGTTTTTATTTTTTTAATAATGCTATTTTCTCTAATGTTAGTGTAACATGAAACACATGAGAAAAAAAAAATATGTCAAATCATGCTACTTTCTGCACTAAACTCTCTGGAAATCCATTTGAATGGGATGGACTCATGCCAAAAATACAGAAAACAGGAGCAATACCAGGCTGAGGGAATGCAGATTGTAAATAAAAGCTAGTTGGTAGAGGTCCTTGTGAAATGGATAAAATCAAGTCTTTTGTTGCTGGACAGTATCTGTCGTGCCTCACAAAACTTATGCATCTGTGTGTACTATGCAGCCCACCATGGTACTGTATCTCCTGAAGTTGCTGTCGTATAAATGTCCTTGTCAAAGAGACTGATTAAAAAGCTGAGATGGTACATCAACCCCATTACAATGGAATGTTTTTATTCAAAAGCAGGACATTTTATTTTGAATGTAATTTTTTAATTGTTATAGTTACTTTTGTAGCATGTTAATTGAGGGTCACTGCAGAGCGCAGTAGATGTTATTCATTCTGAGTATGGTCTAGAACAGGAAATAAAACACTACAGACACTCTGCTCAGTGATATCACTACACTTTTGATGGTGATGTCACCTTGTTTTGCATTGCTTGATTTCCCATAGTTATGCTGTGGTCACAGGAAGATTTCCCATTCACGCTCACTGTTGTAGAAGACCTCTCATCAAAACTCGCAATGCAGTCATTTTAAAGCACTTGGACCAATGACACTGTCACATACAGTCCTGGGCTCCATGGCAAATGAGACATTTTCTTTCCTAGCAGTGCAGGCTGATGTTTGTTCACTCCTTTCAGCTTTGTTAACAAGCTGGTAGGCTCAAACACAGTGCAAATGGAACAATACTCAGCGTTGGAGAGCGGTCACATGCAGAGAAAGTGGAGGATGTGTTACTCCTCCATTTTCAAACTCAGCTGGGGATATGGGTTTGTTCATTTTGGTCTTAAATCAAACATCAGTGATTCGAATGTCCTTAGTAGTCTCTCAGAGCGATCTGGAAATCTGATGTTTGAATGAACAGATCTGCAGCTGATGACATGGTATCAGTATGTCCATGTAGTAGCAGCAGCAGCAGCAGCAGCAGTTGTGGCAGTTGTAGTACTAGTGGTGTTGTAATAGCAGCACTAATAGTAGTGTTTTCTTGTAGCAGTCATTGTACATTGTACATTGTGATTTTCTGTGCTTTAAATCAGAGGATAAATTATACTACTAACAACACAGTTAATGCAGATCAATTTATTAGGAAAAAAAAAACAAACAGAAGATATATAAACACTTTATATTAAGGACATTAATAATGTGAAATTGCATTATAATTAACTCTATTACAAATGTAAGTAGATTCTTAAAGGTTTTCATAAAAACTTATTGTTAATACATCTTTATAGTTCTTTTCTATTTTATGAGTTAACAGGCTTTGTCATGTCACTAATTTCCCAAGAGTAAGCATAATATTGAAGTGAATGTTTTGTTAATGATTTCTTAAAAGGCCCTTTGATGCATATAATTTGTAAGCCTATTAGCCAATAGTACTGATGCATTAAAACTGTACCTGTCAATCTTTTTAAGGCATTGTTGTCTAACTTCAAATTATAGTACAGTTATTCAAAAACAGATGACAAATACAAGAGTACAAGTCAGGAATAACATTTCTAAAATAATGATGAATTCATTTGTTTAAAAATAATTATTAATACTTCTTATTGAATATATGCATTAATAGGACCAACTCCAACTGTCCTATTCACAAAGTGACATCAATGCATTAAAAAAGTAAGGACTCAGAAGATCCTTACAATTCTGAAATCTGCATCAAAAAATTCCTGAAATTACCCCATAATCATAAGATAATCACTCTCGATAATATTACCGTGATGGCCATCTTATTAAGAAGCCATAAAATAAGGCAAATGAATGATTTATTTACTGTGATACAATATTCACTGCAAATCTTTTGGTGAAAAAACAGTGTTTTCCATTAAGCTGCATTATAGTGTATCACCGTCATTTGGGTCCAGATTCCTTTGTCTGGATCCAAATGGGATATGGCCATCAGCACACCCACCCTTCAGGACTCTTGAGAACATTTACATCTACATTTACATTTATTCATTTGGCAGCCGCTTTTATCCAAAGCAGCTTACAAGTGAGGCAGAATACAACATAAGCGAAAAGCCCCATAAGGAGTCAACAGTATTAGAAGGACAGTACTGAACTCTCAGGAGCCACAACATGGTAAATATACAATGAGGGCAAAAACTGGGGGTAAATCTTTTAATTCAATGTCTTGTCTCCAGGGCTTTGTCACTTCACTACATATAAAAGCATATAGACATAAAGAAGGAAAAGAAAAGTTAAAGTCTGAAAGCTGTGTAGACCGCAGCATGTTAATTGGATTCTCGTTTCTCTTTTCACAGATGGACCCGGTTCAAAAAGCAGTTATAAATCACACATTTGGAGCCCCTCCGCCCCCTAAACGAAAACATGCTGTATCGTGCAGTGTGTGCCAGCTAAGATTTAATTCGCAGGTGAGTGAGGTCGATCATCCATCATTTCAAATCCCCATGGGTTGCTCTTTGTAATATGAGCACAAGAAAAGTTATAGCAATGAAATGATATTTCAGAAGTAGTGGAGTTTTGGAAATGACAGCAGTTGCTATGGGGATGACAGTTCATTTTTATAACACAGAGTTAGGCCTGTTGATCAGCCAGATGATGTGTATTTTATAAAGCTTGCTGGACTGTCTCTTGGTGATGGATTGCTGTATGAGTATGGGGTGTGCCTTACTAACCAGTATGGCGAATGGCATACCTGCCATCCCAAACAAGTTTTAGCAACCATAGTATCTTACATCACTGTAAATGTAATCTGTAAGCAATCCCTATTCATTCTTGCCACCTGTACTCCAACTGCTAGTGGAAGAAAATAGACAATGAAGTAACCAGTAACTACAAAAAGTAGAAAGAAGCACATTTTACCTCCCCCATATTTTTTTTTTTACCTGTGCTTGCTTAAATTGTTATAATACACCATATTCAAAATGTCATTAAAGAGGCTATTTGTTCTGTCAGAGGCCAAATATGTCATTATGGACTTTAGAGTTGTTATTTCCCCTGCACTAAAGATCATTCCAGGATAATCACCCTGCACCGAGACCCATCAATCATAGTTCCTGTCTACCCATCATGCTTTTCTGCTCAGAGCCAAAGGGTTCATGAAACATTGGGAGGCTTTGCATTTAGATGACATGGATAACTAAGGCAACTTCATCTCCATCAGAAATAGCTCATTATCATTGCTGAAAATACTGAAAATATGATAATAAATATGGCAATAAAAAATTCATTTTGATGTGTAAAACTGATGACAGAGGGTATCATTAATTTGGCCATCACAGGTGTGATGGAATAGAGTTTCACTGAATGGTTTTAGATTCTTTTAGTGCTGAAAAACTGCCTGCTAACAAAAAGCTAGGCAAAATGGTAATGTGGCATTGTGGCAGGGGAAGAGGACTTATCGTTAGGTTGTGGGTTCACACCATATGTGAAGCTCTGATATTGATTCCTTGAGATAGGTACTGAGACTAAATCACTTCTATATCCAGTTGTTTAAATGACTAATATGTTAGATATGCAAGTCAGCTTGTATAAGGCTGCCTGCTCGTCAGATAAATAATGTAGGGGAAATTAAAAAATCTGTGTACTCTCGTGAAGCCACAGGCCTAATACAAGTCATGAAAAGTAACTGTCTTTAAGGACTTAAATGTTGTATTCCTTGTAGAAGAAAAAACACAGACTCCTACACACAATAAGGAAAGCAACAGCATTTGCTATAGTAATGACTGGCTGATGGGAATGTTTAATTAAAAAAACAAGGAAAATATCCATTTAATGGGCATCTTAGCTCAGCTAAAGGTTAATGACATTGTTCCACCCCCACCTTTATTACTGTCAGGTCAGAACTTAAATCTCACTTAGTCAATTCCGCTGGCATCGCTTAATTAAAGATTAATTGCTCTGTAGTGATTACACAGAACACTCATCCATATTACTTCTCTTGCTTCATCAAATGGTTTATGACATTTAGATACCTGGATTGTGAAACTTATGACCTTTACATCCACTTCTTTATGTGAAGAAGCTGGCTATTGCTTATCACAGAAAACAAGTTTATTTATTTATTTTTTATTATAAACACAACAATGGAGATAACAAAAAACTAAACAATTATCATAGATAAATAGATAATAGTGGTCATTGTTGTCAAGGTAAACAGGGCAAAACAATGACTAAAATTGATCAAGTAGGTATAAAATTGATTAAAATTGATTAGGGTATAAAATCTCTCAAAACACTCTGTGCTATCCTTGCTTTCCTGTACTCACAACCTCAACTCATTTATATCATCTGGTGCTCTTAATTGCAAGGGGTGGTCAGTTAAACAATGAGCAGACTCGTCTTTGTGTCATGACACTTTGGAACTTCCAATCCCTTGGCATGAGACAGTGCTAACAATACTAACAAACCTTGGTTCTGTTGTGACACTTTTGAACTTCCAGTCCCACAGCTGTGTCAGCAACAGTGTTCAGTAGCCTGAAATGCAAAGTTATTTTCCTCATACTGTTGCAATGGTCTCATAGTTCATTCAATGAGCAGAGTCTCACCATTCACTGGATGAGTGGGCGGAGCAAGGGCAGAGTTTCTCAGAGCATGGTCATCTCATAATGACCAACAAGCCTTGGCCGTATCATGACACTTTTTATCTTCCGGTCCCACTGCAGCGTCACTTAATCAGTAGACTAACGAGAAGATCATCCTTGGCTGTGTCATGAAACCACTTACACATGAATAGATGTCTTTAGCTTGACTCTTAACATGTCAGTGTCGGGTGTTGCTGTAGTATCAATGAAATACTCTAGACAACAATTGTGAGTGCCGGTACACAACACTTCGCGCTGTGCAGATTTATATTTTAGATGAACAATGTCAGACCCTTGGAAATATCTCCCAATCTGATGAAAACTGCGCAATAGGCTATAACTGCCTTTTACAGGACACAGTACATATGCCTAATTGTATGTTTATTGTGGTGTTGTAGGTAACAATGGTAGTCCTGACTTTAGTATTATAGTGTAAACAATTATAATAATGAAACAATTTTATATACGCATTTGTGTTTGCTCCTATTAATTTGGACGCATAGCCTAAAAGTCTTTCAGATTATACACTTAATTCAGAGAGAAGACTAATGGAAGCATTTTTTCTACATCTGAATAACTGCATATATGCATCCTGGGCAAACTCTATGCCCACGACACCACTCCATTGACACATTACCCCTCCAGGTAACATGAGAAACTTGAGTTTTTACAAGGTGAAAAGCTAAGCAAGGCTGAAGATTGTGTATTTTGCATCTGTCTGTGAGTGATGTTCTTATTCTTGTGTTTTTCTTGGCTATGGCAAAGACTATTTCGGCTCATATCTAGACATTTATATTTTATTTAAAGCATTTCATATGTCTGTCTTTTACTTGCTTAACTCTCTGTAGGACAATTTTACAGCATATGAGATACAGACAAATAGTACATGTAACTTCATGGTACTGATGGGATAAGATGCACCACCACCTGCACGTGTGGTCACTGTAGTGGACATGAGTTAAAATAAATCACCAGTTCCATTGAGAAACAAGTATTAATAATAATAATAATAATAAGTAACAATAATTTCAAGTATCACAGCAGTCCAATGTGACACTCCAAAACTCCCAGTGTTAAGATATGACAAACCCATAGGAAATGGAAGGAAATGCTAAAACATAGTGATGTAAAGATCATGCTCTATGGAGGGAAACATGTCTATGTTTGTGAAAACTGCATCATGACATTAACCTCAGGGAGGTATTTATAGTACAGATTTTTGTCTGTTTGTTTGGTCAGAATAATATAGCTAAACATTGCAAGACTTTATAATATAGCTAGACTTTATACAAAAAGTTAAACAAATAATATACAATTTAATGTAAGCTCAGCTTCAAGGAGTAGATTTATCCAAGTGTTACATAAAAATTGTACCACTTGCTTTAAGTCATTACTTATTGTGAGGGCCAAAGAACACTCGGGTGAGATTGAATTTGGGCTTGTTTTTGGTGGCGTTGTAATATATTAAGCACAGACCTAAGGTGCTAAATTGGAAGTATCAAATTCAAAGAGCTTAAACTCAGGAATATGTGCTTCTCTTTTGCTTTGGTCTAATGCTTGAACTGTGAGTGTGGAAAAGGCCTGTGAAATGTTCATTCCAGGGTTAGGAACCTTTTAAGTCAATCAGGGAAGAAAATGGATGAGAATCGCTCCTGATCTCGATTTGTATTCAGCAGAACATGTTCATTTTCTCCCGGTACAGATTCCCAGAATGCACCACCACTGAGCAGGCGGGGAAATTTTGGCAGCTTTATTTATTCTCTGAGGCGTTTGTATTTCTCCTGATACCATCCACCATGCTACAGGCGATGTCAGACAGTCAGCGAGGAATGTGTGCAGTAAACAAGGACATCTGAAAGTCTTTACAAACGTCATCGAGGCTTTCCGTCACAAAAGTAACTTATTGCTGTAAACAGAGTTATGAAGAAGGCATAGTCTGCCTTTAAACAAGTCTGCTGTGAAGGTGAATTCAAATGTCACTGAGATATGTCTGGAACTTCAGTTATTATAGGTTTTACAAAGCTACAGTAGTTACCAGCTTTGTGACTTGATAGCTGTAATACGTGTCTTGTTTTGTTAGGTTAACAGTTGTTATTGTATTGGGTACATTTTTTGCAGGTACTATACTGTTTAAAAATACTTATTTAACTTATACTTATTTAAAAAGATGCAATCTCTAAACAATTGAAGTAACAAACAGCGATTAAGTAGGAGAATATTCATAGAGTCCTTACACAATTAGTCAAACCTAGACAAACCAGTCCTGTCCACAACTATAAAAATCCCACTTACCACTTCCTTTCCACATCAACTGTTCATGGCATCCACTCTTTCTTTTCCCTGTTTAAGATGTCCACATGGAGGGTCAACAACCTCAGCCCACAGCAGGTGAAATCCCTTTGTTGAACTCCAAGCCAAATAAAAGTACTGCTATAACCACATCAAACACAACCTTAATGCTTTGATTATATGGAAATTCATAACTACTGAAACAACATTTAGTTATTAAGGGCAATGCAAGCAGCACAAAATAATGTTATCTTCTTCTTTGTGATCACAGTTGCTAAGACAGCCTGTTTATATTTAATCAATTGCCAGACACTCTTGTCTAGAGCGACTCGCAAAAGTGCTCTCAATAGAGTTAGGCAATTAGCTGCACAGATACTAAAACATTAGTGCCATCCCTGAAATTTGGTGCCATTTTGGGAAACATTACATCCTTAAACTGTTACTTTACAACCTTAAAACTAGTACAACTATAAATCCCACAGGTTTGTATCTTCACTTCAACTTATGCTACTGCAAAATCTTGAGGTACCACCAATCTTTTATCCGTTATGCTTAAACTGCAGTTTTACATTACTAGCTTGTATTAATATTGTAAGGGGAGGTGTCACAGAACAGAGAGCCCAGATATTTTCTGCTTTGTAGGTATTTAGTCTCCATCTAAAATAGACAGTGACCCTGCTGCCCTGACTGTTGTTCCACGTTTTGGGCGGCCGAAGTAGAGAAGGGACATAACTGAAATGAAACTGAGCAGCTCTTCCAAAAAGGAATGTCTAGGTGACTAGAGGTAGAGGTCTTAGTTACTTTGTAGATCAGTTGAGCTGCTGCATTCTGGATCAGCTGGCACTTGTAGGGAGACCAGAGAGAAGATGGTAGTCTAGTCTCAAAAGCACAAGGGCCTGGATCAAGAGTTTTTTTGACTTGGTCATGAGAAATGGATGGATTTTTCAAACGTTACAGAGCAGGAGTCTGTAACGTTTGAGTCTTGACAAACAAGTTAGAGTCCAGCACCACACTCGTTCTCAGTGGCCTAATATGGTGATACACTCATCTTGTCTATAGTAAAAAAAGATTAATAATAACTGATTTTCCTTTCTTGATATCACTGCTTACCTCATGTTTTATCCCTTCCATAATCACCTCTTACATCTAGCTATTCACTTATATTTACTGATGTGAGGTTATTTTTCCATTTGTTTTGCACATTTCCATCGCATCAGAACCCCAGAAAAGAATTTGGCGTCCTGTCTATAAAAGATCAGCCTTAGATGCTTGGAGTGTGAGTGTATAGACGTCCTGGAGTAATATAAAATGCTGGCACAGGAAGAGCACAGCACATGGTCTTTATTAGAAATGACACTTTTTCAGCAATTGCCCAAACATAGCCCGCTCTGCCCCACATGGAATGAGATAGGCTGGCGCTCTGATCTAAAAATCATTGGTGAAGACATCTGGCAACTGTTTAAGATGTAATTTTGTCCATCTGAGTGTGATGTGAACAGCATCTAAGAAAAGAACAGTTTGGTATTCTTAAGGGGGAACAAGAGGCTGCAGTGGGCTGAGACATTGTGAGCGCGCTTGGTGAGCATTGATAGAGAGCGGCTCTGGCCTTCACCTCACCTTGTCCCCTCTCCCAGTCTCGGAGTTTGCACTTCTAATAAAATGCATGGACCCAAAATAAATGTGCCCAAATTGCCTTGCCTTTCAGAAAGTGATGAATGTTCACTTTGGGTGGGGTTTGCTCTGCATCGTAGGCTACAGTCAAGGATTATAACAGTTAAAGGCCAGTCCCTGCATTAGAGGTTTTATTTATTTATTTATTTTTTTTTGATATTTTTTGCACCTCACATAAGGTTTCCCTAGAAATAATACTTTCATAGATTTCTGAGAAAATGCATTCATTACACTAATGTCCTTCCCACATACAAGAGAAACGTTTTGTTAATTTTATTTTTCTGTCTCGTTTCCTGTTTAATCACATTTCTGTTGTCATTTTAATTTCTAATTCAATACAATTAAACCAACTTCAGAGATAAACTGGCACATAGATGGTTGTATTGTTTGCTATGCCATGCCATAACAATTTTAAGTATGTCCATTTTCAGCAATTTGGGCTGACTGAGTTTATTTTATGTATGGTAAAACAATATTGGTACATAATAACTGCCAAAATCCAATGTCTTCCCACCCAGTTGTGTTAGTTGAAAATGTAGAAATGATGAAGATGTTGCTGCAGGGTCTCTTCTTTTGTTCAGCTTTAACATTCATGATCATAAATAATATAAATAACGTAATAGTAATAACCTTTAACAACCTAATATAAATTAACAATATTCCTTCATTTTTCAATCATTTTCTTTTTAAAGGGCATAAAACTCTTCAATGTGTTTATTTTTATTTAGGTGACAAGTAGCCATGGTATAAGTGGTAGAATTCACCAGTTGCATATACTGTTGCACTAAGATAAAGTAATGGGTAATGGGCCTAAGGAAGCATCACACAACCCTGTTTATTATAATACAATAGTGCAGTGTGTCATGGGTTATTGCTTACATGGATAGGTAGTTGCTGTTCTTGTGTGGCAGTTATGCCATCTGCCAAGTTTGTGGTTGGTGGAGCATACCCCATACCTATACAGCTTGGAGAATCAGTCTGTTTGGGGTTTCCTACAGCAATAACCATAGTAATCTTAGTGATCTTAATAACAAGAATTAACTTCTGTGCCATCTAACCTTGTTTAAACATAGCTTACAGAATATGGATACAATCTCATGTAGCCATACAATAAATAGCAAAACCTGGACCCTTTTCAACTTTTTCTTTTTTTAAGTTACACAAAAATGTGTAACTTGGGTTTTTCAAGTTACACATCTTTAAGTTGCACAAAAATGTGGGAAATATTGGATGGGATTGCTTTGGATTTGTACTTTTTTAGTTTCTGTTTGGTAGTTCCGCTTAAAGTATATAGTTTTATTTGGCTACATTTTGTTATTTTGAAGAACCTGGCAGAAACTCCTCAAAAGCTGACAAAAGCTTCAATATTGCCTGGTTTGTAAACAAATACTCATAGGGCCAAACACAAATATATTCATACAAATTTACACATTCAATAAAAACAGGAAAAAGTGTCCGTAGTGAAGATTGCATCTTCACAGATATCAATTTTAATGGCAGGTCTATATTTGCAAGTGTTGTTGCTGTCTTTCAGAGAATAAACATGGAGTATAACCTTATTTTATTAGGTTGGTAGAATATATGAGCTCTTGTATTTTTAACCCTGAAAATTTGTTTTTGCTGCCAGCTGCTATCCTTGACATCAAGCAGAGCAAATAAAATACAAACTAACATAACATTGATTTAACAGTACCATAGTGCTTTTATTTGTGGAAGAAAAGAGAAAGTATCAAATACTTAGTTCTGTCAAGAAACACTTCTCCAGGGAGGGTGGAGGCACTAAGCCTGACTCTCTCTGGAGAAATTTTAATGTATCTTACAGGTTTTCACACAGGTATATCTTAGCCCTGGGCTAAGGCTAGCTAACATGCTTTTTAACCCAGGTTAATACTTGGCCTAAGACTATGAGATTGCTGTGTTTGACAAATCTTGACAAAGATCTGTGTTGGGTGGAAACATTGTCCAGTACCACAGTGGGTTTTGGGGAGCAGACTGTGTGCAGATGTTTGGTCCTTTGAAATACTGCATCCCTTTTTAGAGCTTTTAAAGCTGTTTTTTTTTTTGTGTTGTTGAGTGCTGGCCATACCTGTATTATTCAATTGCTACAAAAGCAAAGAAAAAAAAAATCGTAAAAGTAGTTTTTACTCCATAGGTCAGTGTTTAACACTTCTAATATAGTGCCAATGGCTATGGCCCTTTCAGCAATATAGCTGACATTTTATACCACTAACGTCTTTGGAAAGGATTGCAGATGTGACTAAATATATTTAGGAGACAGGTGAAGTGGCGGATGCATTCCCTTCAATATGAAGATGTTATGAGTTCAGTTTACTGGCTTAAGTTCTTCAGAGTTTGTAACTGATTGTATAGACATGTATATATATTATATTAACTGGTCACCTCAGCTAAGTGACTGCCAAATGCACTACTTGGAGAAAGACAGATGATAGACTACAGCCACAGCAATAGCATGTGGGAGCTAATAAATATTAATTAGGTGAACAGTGCACTATTGCCTGATTAGATAGCGATGTTTAATCTAGACTTGTCACCCTGCTGCTGAAAATTGAATTGAGAATTCTTTTTCATAAAACAGTTGTGACAACAAGCTTAGCTTAGGGTAGAGAGAGACATTAACCCAAGACAAAACTGAAAAAAAAATGGTGCAAGAAGCTTTCTATCCAGGTACTGCCTTTTTGTTTGATCTGTTCTGATGTCACCTTGCTTAGTGTCATAACAGCTCATTTAAAGCCAAATCTATATTTGCAGTGATGCAGTACTGGCATGCCAGGATGTGAACTCACCCCAGCTGCATGGGATGTTCTCCTTACAGAGCCAAGCCTCAGCCCACTACAAAGGAACCAAGCATGCCAAGAAGCTCAAAGCCCTGGAGGCCCCTAAATGCAAGCAAAAAACTACTGCGGTGACCAAGGAAACCACAAACAAGGACTCCCTACATAGCACCAACACCCCTCAGATCCCCACCAGCATTGAAAGACCAGGTTAAAAGCAAATTTCTTTGTTCTTGCTCCTTGTGTCCCCTTTGTGTGTCTTTCTGTATCATCCTATGTCTCCAGCTTTTTCATTTGATTAGTGCTGTATGCATATAAATGACCTTGATAAGAACATTGGTTGAAACATCAATACCCTCATATAGTGGTAAAACAGTGTAGAAAGAAACATTTTAATAGGGGGCACAGAGCTAAGGTGTGCACTGCATGAAAATACTGACAACATAAAAAAAAAACAAAAAACAAAAGCATTTTAGTTTTCAAGTTAGTCATTTTCAACCAGTGGGAAAATAGATACATTTCCAACCAACTCTTTTTGTTTTTATTTATTTTTTTTATTTCTATTTTACCCTTTTCTTCCAACAGTTACTTTCAGCAGCTACGTTTGGAGCAGATGGTGAAGAATTGAAAAAAAAAGTTGGACAGAAATTCTAAACAGATGTTATTTTTTACGCCACATTCGTTTTTACCAAGGAAAGAATTTGAGGTGAAAGATGATCTTATGACAAATAGAAGTGAAACCACAAGAAAAAAATGTCTGATATCTGTAGTCTAATCTTCCTTGTAACATTCCTTTATACATGCATGTAATTCACCCTAGACACTGGAACTGTGTAACTAACTGTAATTTACTCTACTGGTCCCAAACACCAGCTCTCCTGCTACTGTCCATTCAATACTGGGACGCCTTCGCTGCCTTACCATATCACATTCTAGCCCTCCCCAACAAGAAGTTCATTCCACATTCTGTTCCACCTTAAGCTCAACCATCAACCATGGCTCATGACTCTTCATGCCTCTACAGTTAAGGCCCAAACAATGTAATATTTTAATTATAAGTTTAATATAGACTTTGCTTCACTAGCTGTG
This sequence comes from Megalops cyprinoides, assembly GCF_013368585.1. Classification (NCBI taxonomy): domain Eukaryota; kingdom Metazoa; phylum Chordata; class Actinopteri; order Elopiformes; family Megalopidae; genus Megalops; species Megalops cyprinoides. Next base: position 15,922,379 of record NC_050592.1, read on the forward strand.
TACATTTTTCAGTTATCATGCACACAAAACCCCTTTAGCTCACCTACTGCACCAGCATACAGCACTCCACCACAAGCACCACCCTCATCCCACCAATCACACACACACACACACACACAGACATACACTGTTGCCCTGATAACCTTGAATTTGTTGAGTGTATGAATACTGTATGAATCACCTCCAAACCTCTAAACAACAAGTGATCTTGATAGCGTGACTGCCACCACCTATGAAAAGGCTGGCTGATACTGTCTGCACAATGTCTAAAAGCGCAAAGACCATGAAATATTTTCCATGAATTTTCTTCTTTTGTGTGAAATTTTTCAATGGATTGCACAAGACATGCAAAATAATAGAAGATAATAACACAAGAATACATACTATATATAGTGAAGAGAACTTATGGCTGTGCATGTCCTCAGACGTGCTCTTGAGCATTTGGTGTCACAAATGTTGTTGAGCAATGAATATTAATGCATTTAGGTGTCAGTGAAATTAATTGCCGACGTGCGGGAATGCAGCGCGTTGTGCCAGACTGGGGTATCTGATGGTACATTAATGTTTGCCTGAGATAGTAATGAAAAGCAGGGGTCAGTGAAGAGTGATGGGAGAGCTGGGGAGCACAGATATTACAAAGGCAGTCAGGGGGGATCAGAGCAGGTCTCAACACCCATCTACAGCTGGGTTACCAGACGGATGCCAAAAGTGGAGCCTTATAGCAGCAACAGATCAGTGATCAGTGGAAACAGTGGCTTGATGAATATTTAATTAAGGGATTAAACGTGTCTCTGCCAGAAAGAAAAATAGTCAACTGCTCGGGTCTCTTTGGAAAGCAGACTGTTTGTTAATCTTATCGGCCTGTTAATGATAATAAACAAAACATGGTTTGATAGCATGAGGTGTACTATGCTGATATTCTGATTTTTTTTTTACATTTCAGAAATTCTCAACACTGAAATGCAAAAGCACAGACCTTATGCATACATATATTTATGTGATCTGAGACATCCTGGGAACAATGAAAAAATGTAGGTTGCAGAGCCAGCAAGTTAGCAGCCTGGGGAGTGTGTGTGCACGTGTGCATGCGTGTATATGTGCGTGTGTGTGTCTGTGTGTATATGCATATGTGCATGCGTGTCTGTGCCAGCCTGAGATGCCGGTAGACCAGCCGCTGTCTCCTGTTCCAGTTCAGTGCTGCAGGAAATGTACCCTGATATTAGCTATTAAAGAGGAGATTGTAGGGAGGCCACGTGCCAGTGCTGACAGCTGCACTGTGGCTGCTGGAGAGACAAAGACCAGCTTCGGCTCAATCAGCCATTTCCAGCACAGCTCCGCGCGCCTTTCAGACGTTTCCTCAACCATTTACCATCCGTTACGTCAAAAAAAGCTCCGCACACGGAGACGGCAAAGTGAGAAATACAACGTACCCCATGACCCTTGAAATGAAAACTATGTGGACCTGCAAGAGGTGTTGTGTGCTGTCTGTACGTTTTAGCTAAAATGATTGTTTCTTTTTCTCTTTCTGAGGAGTTAATTGCTTGAACGTTGCATAATGTGACATTAACAGCTCTCCCTCTGGGTGTTCAGACTGAATCAGATGGGATTGTAAAATCAAAGTCTTCATAAACTCTGAAGTGCTTCTGGCTGGGAGCTCTCTTGAAGGAGGTATGCACAGACTTCACTTGATCATGAAAATCAATAACTACAAACAAAACATCTGACAAGATGAAGCCCTGGGGGAAACCATTTACTTTTTTGCCGCAGAGGCAGATAATGGAGCCTAATAATTTTAATTTAAGTGCTCAAATCTCCAACACTGAGAAAGTCAATCAGATCTCACGGGGACTCTTTGATTATCTGGTAAACTAATAGTCTAGAATAATTCCACAAATTTAAATTGTTTTTTTTTTTTTCTCAGTAAGAGGTAATTAAAAATAGGGAGACTGGTATGCTTCTCAGAGGTACAGTGTGCATGTAGGGTGTCTGTTGGATGGGGTGTCATGAGGCGTGATGTCATTTTCTCTCAGTGTTTTGCTCTCTTCTCCATGATTGTCAGACCCAGGGTTATGCTTATGTTTACTGCCCATATTTATTTAACCTTTACTTAATCTGGAAGGTCAACTCAGAACTAATGTCTCTCACAGCAATGACCTGGAGAAACAAGGTGGGTAGGGAATGTAAGTAGCTGGATGTAGACCACAGCTGTCAGCCCGGCCTCCCACTTCCCCTCCAGATTGATCACTGTCATTACTTTCAGTAATGAGAGAGGATTGAGTTATTTACACTCCTTTACACAAGCACAAGGGTCACGGCGATCAGGGGTATGGATTATTGGAGTCCTGACAGAGAATTAAAGTAGATTTGGGGTCACTCAAAGTACTTTTTAATGACTAGTTTTCAGAAGCTAATTATTCTATTAATTGCCTTTCGGAGCATGCAGATGCAGACTCATTCACATTCTAAAAGCTAACGTGCCGTAATGGAGCCAGAAGATCATGCACTCAGACTCTGGCCCTCAGCATATTTTATCTGTGGGCATAAATTCGGACTTATAAGAGAGTGGTGGGCAATGAGCTACAGATGACCGACTCAGTCAGCTCCCTGTATTTGACACACACTGATTTATATACAATTTTAATATAAGTGTGGCTGTTTTGGTCGCAGCATGCTAAATATTGAAGTACTAACATAGGACAAAATATGTTTCATCGCAGTTACATCCCAGTGGGCAATTTAACCTAGTAGACTATTGAGGAAAGTGCTTCATAGACAAAACAGCCACCTCTCTTGGCTATGAAAAATTGAGGAACACAGCACTAGCAGATGAGCACTCACAGTTTAAAATGGTTTGGGTTGATTTTTGTGTTGGGTTGAGTTGTTGAATTGTGTAATCTGTAGAGTTCACATACTTAGTCTGCCTCATCAGCAGCCATTCTTTGGTACATGTCTTGTCTCTTGAGTGGTGCAATAGTTGTTATAGAGTCTCAGTGTGTTGTGCTTTGACAGAATGACACATTGATATTTCTGTGTATTCATGCTTTTTTTGGGTTCACGTATGGAGCAGCTGTGTGAATTACTGCAGTTGGTTTGTAGCTGAACTTTTAACCAGAAGGTGGTAGATTAGAATCCAAGAAGGGATGCTACTGTTTTGCCCTTCGTTAATGTTCTTAATCTGAGGGCATACATTTGTGAAATATTCCTCTGTATAAGTGGAAAATATGGACAATGTAAGTTTTATGAGATACCCTGAATCATGGTATCTGCTATGCAAATAAACAATGCAATGTAATGTTGAATGGACCAGGATATTTGAAGACTGACAAGCTACCCAGGCTGAATGTTAGTGTAAGTGTACTTGTTTGATTATTGGGCAATGACAGCTGCAATTCCCCTTTTAACACTTTAATAGACAAGAACTGGACTCCACAAGAATTTATCCTGACATGAATCCCCTGAAACTGCATATGGTGTATAAGTGCAGCCTCCTACCACCCCCCCCCCCCAATATAAATGTATAGAAATACACATATAAAAAAATACATAAATATATAGCAATATAGAACTGTTTTTAAATCAGTACAGTTGCTTCATGTACATATTGTAACACCAATATCAACAATGTGTAATAAAAAGAAAGTATCAACAATGAGTACACATTCACATACATAGCATACATTGTGAAATACATTTTAAAGTGTATTTCTAAAGTTTGGGATTTAATAAATTAACATATTTTGTCTTTTTATATAAAGGTCATCAGGATTAGACTGCAGTCTTACAGTGTCTCCCGGGGTATTGAAAAGGAGCTATGCTTAACGAACAGCAAAAATAGAAAGACATAATTCAGTATTGATCCTTGCCTCTTTCCTCTGGGTATTCACTGTTTGTCACTCTTGTGAGTAATGTTAGGGAGAACTGAGAGAGGACCACATTGATCAGGATGTGCCTCCAAGACGAGCCCCCATCACGGTTAGGATAACACATTTCATCTCAGTCATTCATTATAGTTTAATTTAATGATATTGGTGCACGATGCATGAAATAATATTGCCCCAGAAAGGCATGCAGTGCAACGCCACTCTTCAGATATTATATATTAATGCAGTACATTAATCTTTCTACGTGCCCTTCTCCAGCTCAGTAAGAAAGAATCATGTGGTCACTTTGGCTTTTGTTCAGTCTAACTGCAATGTACCGTTTCCTTAAATTCTGGTAGCAAATTCAAATGTGTGTTAACTTCTGTATGAAGAATGTGGTCCCAACTTAATATCTATACAATATTCAATATTAACCAATCTTAACTCTTTCTTGTGTATATCTTATACAGGGCCAAGCTACAGAACTGAGCAGCACATCTGAACCTCTTTTTTGCATTAGAACAAAGCCTAATATTATCCTATATGGTCATTAGATTTAACAAAAACATTATGTAAGAAACAAAAAATAATATTTCCTTAAGTGTGTTGCTTCAAGGTCAGGACAAAATGCAAAGTCTGAACAGAGTCAAAATGATCTACTTGTTGATCTGTTTCCACCATTAAGATCCCTAAAACTGTTGTTTATTCTCAATATCCTAACATCCATCCTTTGTGCTTTCTTCTAAACCAATCACAGTCCAGATGAATACCAAATAATATGATGTAACACATTGTGCTACTCTCAAAATAGGTCACAAATGAAATTGTCTTTGTCAGCGACCCCCCTCTGGGGTCCCTGTTAATATATGGCTGGCAAGAGGCAATCCTTCATTTACAGATCCCTGCAGCATGCAGATCTGTCATCTGACTGTGCTCATTTGTGTTTCTAAATGAGATGCTGTCATACCAGATGACACTGACAGGAAGCGGAGTACACTCATTTTGGGCTTTACTTATTTATTTGACACTCCAAGTGACATTCAGTTCAGTGATTATCACTTCTGAAGCTACGCAGTCACATGAATCCAGTGATTCAGTGCAGAATATTCAAGCGCGTTAGTCTGGGAGATTGAAATAGCTCACATTTTTTCTGCTGGACACAAACAATTGGGATTGAACAGTTTGCTCAAAGGTACCATAGTGCTTCACCATGAACCTCTAACCTGGTAAAAAGCAGAGCTCCTGAGCCGCTATTGTATGCAAGCTTTTGCTCTTAAAGCCATCACACTGCCCACACTGTGAAAAAGGTTCTTTGTGCAGTTTGACTAAATTCACAGATAAAATATTCAACTTACTTTATTAGTTATATTGTATGTTCATGTACAGTTGAGTGTATGTACATATATGAATGAGCTTTCTGAGCGTGTAGAGATTAATGGGATTTAGGAATTACCATCACAGATTAATTTAAGTTAAAACAAGTTTAAGTTAATTTTACTAAGTGAAAAACATATACGCAGTCGTATTACTGATGTGGCACTTTATCTGCAAGTGATTTACCCACAGGAACAACAGTATTGTCCCACTACAGATCCCATTCAGTGAGCGCATTTCACTTTAAAACATTTTCCCTCTTTGTAGACACTGGCAGGGCAGTGCTTCTGCCGCCATCACCTCCAGCGACCGTGGCATCGCTGTGCAGCTTCAGTGTTCCGATGGGGACAGAGGCCGCCTCAGCAAAAGGAAGGAAAGAGGGGCCCTTGACCTCACCGGCAATGAAGCCACCCCCCTGCCCAGAGGCAGAAACCGAGACAGAGGAGGAGAAGGCCAAGCGTCTGCTCTATTGCTCACTCTGCAAGGTGGCCGTCAACTCTGCCTCCCAGCTGGAGGCCCACAACAGCGGTGAGGACCTTTCAGACCCTGGAGCTGCACCTCACCTGCACACTGCACCCATATGTTGCCACCCTGTGTGGCTATCAGTGGTTTTACCCTCAGTCTCTAACAGTGCCGTATTTAATGAGAATATCATTTTTACGTATGAATCAATCAGGTACGAAGCACAAGACAATGCTAGAGGCCAGGAATGGCAGCGGAACCATCAAGTCTTTTCCCAGGCCGGGGATCAAGGGGAAACTGGCACTACCCTCCAAGTCAGCCACAGGTCTGCAGGATAAGACGTTTCACTGTGAGATCTGTGACGTGCACGTCAACTCGGAGACACAGCTCAAACAGGTAAACGGGAGGGGGTGAAGAAGGGGCCACGACAATTTTACCTCTGCTTTTCTTCTGTCTGTTCCTTCTGCCCACCGCAGCAGAATGCCTTAGGCTCTGTGAATGCTAAGCTGTAGAAATTGTATAAATGATCTGTAAAATGTTTGTGCGCTATGGGTGTAAGCTGACATTTCTGCCCATCACCCTTCCAGCACATCAGCAGCAGGCGGCACAAAGACAGAGCAGCAGGGAAACCGCCCAAACCTAAATACAGCCCCTACAGCAAGATTCAAAGAGGGCCGAATGGGCAGTCAGTGAGTTTCTGCATCCTCTGTTACCACAATCTTTTCACAAAGCATGATGCTTCATGCATTATTAAGCATAGTAAGACACCATGAGTTCCAGGTTGCTGTGAACTGTGCAGTATTACCAACCACAGATGTCCATAATGGGGTTTTGCTTGTGCTTTGTTGTGTCTGATCCAGGTGAAGGTGGAGCTAAGGAAAGACCTGGGGCAGACTCTCACAGCCAGGATGTTACCCAATCACTTGCAGGTGGCGGTCGCTGCTGCGGCGGCCGCGGGGCCCCCCTTTCCTCTGCGGTCCAACCACGCCGCCACGATCTTTCAGACACAGACCCTCCCCACGGCACTGCTCCGCCCTGCCCCCGGGCCCATCCGGACCTCTCACACACCCGTCCTGTTTACTCCTTACTGATACACATGTGGAATGCTTGCCATGCCTGTGGGACCTGTGGCCTAAAGGCATCACGGGGCCCTCTCACCAGGCTGCTGAGCTACCTGCCAACCCCTACTGCAATCCATTTTGACTGCAACTCGAATGGACTGCCGTCTACTCACATACTTGGCTGTTGGCGGCCCTTATTTCACCATTGGGCGCTGAGGTGGCTTGGACTCTTGCATTATAATGTGCTGCAATAATTTAAAGGCAAAACCAGGGAACTATGCAGTGTTATTTCTGACTGACACCAAGGAGAGAGGCTGGACTGGAAATGCTAAAGGGACTGGGGATTTCACAGGTGTTCCACAATGTTTCACCAGGACCATTCTTTCAGTAGAATTAAGTGATTATAACAGTGATGTTATCAATAATGACAATGATGATGATGATAATAGATTTAGAGTGCTTAAAGAACCTCATGTTGCTGTGCTGTTTGCACTATAACTCCTCCCCATGGATATCTTCAGAGCAGAGGTCAGAAATATGTAATTCACAGGGCATTAACTACTGCGTGTGTGCGTGTATGTCTGTGGATGTGTGTGTGTGTGTGTGTGTGTGTGTGTGTGTGTGTGTGTGTGTGCGTGCGTGTGTGCACGCGTGCGTGTGTGTGTACATTTTGTCTTTGGTGTGTGTGTTTGTAGCCTTGTGCATAGCAACATGCTTTCCTACATATGTGTGGCAGAGAGAGGGATAGCGTGAGGAAGGGAGGGAGGGAATCACTGTGAAGCTGGAACCCGCTTTTCTGAAGCCATCTCAGACGTTACCCAACGGTTACTAAACGGTTCCAATGGCCACCTCACGGTCCACAGGAACAGATATGTCCGAGTTTGTGCTGTCTGTTAATGTGTGTAAGATGAACACATTTCAAATAAAGAGTCTTACTTTGTTAACTTTGTGGATGCAATATTTTTACAACATAGCCCGTTCTTTCTGTGTTATTTTTAATCTCTCTTTGAGGAATCATAACAGTTTTCTCTGGGTTGAACAATGTCTGCAGGCTATAAGTGTCTTTTCTCTTGGCTAGAAGAGGAGAAGCTAGCAAACACAAGCTGCTGTCAGGGCGGCCTTGTGAGAACACTCCTCTCTGAACCTGTGTACTATACAGAAGTGCATAGCCCTGATTTAATAATATCTGGTGTTTGTGAACATGGCCATATAAAAACGCTGTCAATTTCCTGTTTGCTAGTATATGTAATTAAAACTTCTGAATGTGATTTACATGAAATGGGGCAGAATTGGGGTATGTTTAATAGTAGAGGTAATTGTTGGTGTGGAGTTATATTGGATTATCTTGGAAGACTTATGAAAATGAGAACAGTATCAACTCATTGCATCAACTTTTACAGGGCACTTGATCCTTTGAGATACTGGCATCAGAAGAAAGAGGGTAATCTATATAGTGACAGTTTCTTCATGACTGTTTAATCTGTCACAATTTAGGGATTCATGCTGCACAGATTCACTTACCTTGAAATCATCTGGATGGCTCATGCTGTTCTCTGTGCTCAGTGTATCAGCTGATCCCCACACCATTAATATTGGGGAATCTGGGCAGAATCTGTGGTGCATGATACCCTAAAAAAGGAACATTACCTGGTACTGGATGAATCCTTGACAGACACACAAGGAGCACACTGCACTCCATCGCGTTCAATCCAATGTACTACTAGACTAAGGTCTCAAGAGTCTGTAACCATTTCACTCTCTCCAAGGGATAATATCACTTTAATGTTGAGCTGCAGTATCGATATGGGATAGGAGAAATCAGGCCTAGGACAATAAAACCTCCATTATCTGCCATTAAAGTTGAGTATATTGACTGCTTCAGAGGTGATCTTAAATAACAGTAGGCCTTCACACAGAGAGGGAGAAAAGTAGTGTTTGTTTCCATCATTTACTGACTCCGGCAGTGGGGTTTGAGTGAGGAATTCTATTAAATGGTGGAAAATCCTCTGTCAGGTCTACAGTACACTAAATTAAGTACTTGAATACCAAACAAAATTATAAGCCAAGCCAGTCTTCACAGTCAGTAGACAGCCCACTTTATCAACACATGGCATTGGCCCACAGGAATGTTGGTGATCAGAACATGAATATTTCAAAAAAATATTTTGCTGTTGTAACTGTTGTTGTTTCTTCTACAACAAATTTGTTTAATCTACTGATGAGTGGTATTTGACTAAACATGATAACATTTAAGTGTACAAATACTTTCATTAGTATTTTGTACTTTTATTTGCATGTTGACCCTCTAAATTAAAAATGAAAACAATATATAATAAACATGGAAGTACATGAAGTTTATCAGAAGACTACTTAGAGGCTACATCTATTCCGACCCCCCATTTCCCATATATCTGCAATGGCCTTTGCCCTTGGCTTTGAGAGTGGGCGTGAGGGCTGGGGGAGGGTTTATGGTCTCTTGATGATTCATGGCACCCTTCTTCTCGAGTATACTGACTTTGGATGCACTCCCCCATTTAAAGGTCAGTCATAACCAGTTGCATCTGCATCTCTTCAAAACATTAGGTAAATATAATAAAATCAAATACATACATATATATATATATATATATATATATATATATATATATATATATATATATATATATATATATATATATGATGACTGAGCCTATTGTCCCAAAACACTTCTGACATGTGTTTCCCTTCGGTCCGTTTCGTTTCCCTTCCAGAATGAGAACTGTATTTATTTAATGTCTGTGTTGACTCATTTGTAACCCTTTCTAAGAAGGGTCCCACAGAAGAAGTGCATAAACAAAACCTATCATAAGGAGGGTTCCCCGCTGCACCTGTAAATTTCCCAATCTGACTGTCTGAATTTGGCCCTCTGATGACCTCCCAGTTTAAAAGCATAAATAAATCCCTCAATACCTCATCATCCAGGTGTGTGCAACCCTCATGCAGTGGGCCAGCCCCCATTCTCATTTTTAAGGCACTTAATCCTTGAAAGAGATCCATGAAAGATTCTGTATAAAGACAAACAAAAAACTTTTTTTGTTGTTTTGCAGCTACCTAACCTCATAGGCATAGTGCAAACACTCCTTAAATACATGCCAACTGTTACACATTGTTATAAGGTGTGCAATGTCACTATCAATGTCATAAGTGGCATTACTATGACTTTGAAATACTTTTCAAAGTGGCAGAGTCATGTGGGATACTGGTACTCACTGCTTGATCTGTGACTTTGACTTTTAATACCTTACCTGTGATGGAGTTTGTCTTTTCTGAGTGAGTAAAAACAAAGTAGGTGGTCCTTCCTTTCTGAGCCAAATGGGTGACTCTTTTGTGGCGACTGCTTCAGAGCCAGAATGCAATGAGCACACATAGCAGGCAGTAGAACAGTCGGGAGCACTTGTGCTGACCTTCACCCACTGTCCCCCTCACAGTTTGTGTTGGGTCAACCCACAAACCGACAATAAATTCCTGACACGCAAAAGTAGTTTGTATAGCCAAAGAAACCAATTCTCAAATCTGCTGCTGTTCCAACACCAATAAAGCACTGGTCTGAGGAGCAAATTGCTTCTCCCGAACCACATAGCTGGCTCCATCTTGCTCCCATTAATTTTCCGGAGTGATAATCATGAACATCTGTCTATGGGATGCAGGCTTTGATATGTACTGTTCCAGTGTGCTATCTCCAGCCTGATGGATGCTGGTCTGCTCCCAACCTGCAATAAATACGTCAGAACAACGGGAGCTTCTAACCTACAACTGTGTGTTCATTCAAAGTGAAGTCAGAGCTAAAGAATGTTGTGCAACTTGCTATTAAAAAGGAAAGACATTAAAAATACAGTAGCTGCTTCAGGAATGAAATTAAAATGACAAGAACTGACAAGAAATGTGTCAAAATGTGAGAATTGGAAAATTGGTATGGGTTTTCTTATACCATTTGAAGTCATTAAGCTAAATCTAGTTGCCACAAATACATGTATGGAAAGCCTATTTTGTTTTTTGGAGTGTGTGTTTAAGACTCACTATGATGTCCTAATATGGGTCCATTAAGATGATGTCCTTTACATACCAAAATGAGCATAAAGTATTTGGGATGGATGTGAAAGCTATGAAGAATGGTTTGTTTCATCACAGAGTCAGGCTCTCTGACTTGGATGAAAATGTGAATGTATATCAAAATGCTAGAGTTCGTTTGGGCCACATTTACTTTCATCTTCACAGCAGTCCACACTTTTACTGAGATTCTAGTAGTGTGCTAGCATGAACAATTTGATCAATTATGATTCATCAATTTGCTCATTCATAATCACATCTCTAAAAAGAAGGTGAAAATTGTTTTAGAAAGCTAAAGTTTATTTTTTAACTTGCTAAGCAGACACCCAGGGTGACTTGCATAATTCATATTTCATGTGTTATCTATTTATACATCTGCAATGACATTTACTCTGCAATGCCCCACATAAGATCTGAACCAGAAACATTTTGCTTATAAGTCAAGTTCTCCAACCTGAGCAGCTGTGACAGCCAGCCCTTGAACACTCTCAATAGACCAGGTGTTGTCAACACCTGTCTGGACACATTAGATATTACAGCTGACTCTAAAAAGCACGCTGTAGCAGGCCTACTGTCTGCCAAATCAGTATACATGAAAAAAAAAAACACCAGGAGAGATGGAATAGCCGTTTCTGGAGCCAGTAAAACCTATCATGGATGGGCATTTTTCATCTGTAAAACTGTGGAATGAAATGACAAAAAAGGACTTTCTGCTTCCAATAATTTCAAAATATTGTGCATATATTATGTTACTACAAACTATTTAAGCAATGTTATTGTACTTATATGAATTATGGACAAAAATGGTCAGTATTTGAGTAATACAGTCAAAATACAAAAATACAGTCAATTCAAAAATACAGTCAAAGTCAAAGTCAACTCTTTCACATTGTCAAAGTATTAATAATTACACATTGATGGTTTTTAAGAGGAGACTTCAATACATAACAGCATCACTGAAGATGTTGTGATTAAGAAGATCATGGGAACATAAGAACACAAACAGGTGATTGATCCTGTAGCAATACAGTAATATGGTAGCAATAAACATGATTAAAATGGAAAACTGCATCTAGTCCATTTATTTCTGGCATTTTTAGACAAGTCAAAGGTAACTAGCCATGGCATAGCACAGCTAACACAGCAATTTAACTATTTAGCATCTGTAAGTGACTGATACTTCACCTACATCGCTCCCCAGTGGTGGAACGAACTCCCTGTCCTGCTACAGACAGCTCCTTCACCCCATTTCTTCAGACGGGGCCTGAAGACGCACCTCTTCAGACTCTACCTGGACTGACCCAGCACACAATTGCTGCCCCCCCCCCCCCCCCAATCAGTGCTGTCGTAAATTGCTGTGCTTTTTAAATTGTTTCTTGTTGCCGCCTTTACCCTGATGCTTATTGCGCTGTTTGAAGTTGTTGAAGTTTGCTGTTTGAAGGTGTATCGTATTACACCTTACAATAACTATATGCTGTAGTTGTACAAATCTGATAGTACTGTGTCCTCAAACAGACCTTGGTCTCAGCTGAGAACTGTCTCATTGTGGAACTGTACACATCCTGTCCCCGTACTGTCGCTATACTTACTGTATGCACTTTTGTAAGTCGCTTTGGATAAAAACGTCTGCTAAATAAATAAATGTAAATGTAAATGATACAGTTTTGAAGTTTGTTGGTGAATGAAACAATATATCCTTCCCTTGAACTGTCATTATTAATGAAATGAAGAGGTTGCTTTGGTATTTTCCAGTTTTGGAACACATTTTGGTTATTTTACATGGGGACTAAAAGTGAGGCAAAGGTCAAGAATCACACAAAATAAAAACTGGACACAGCAGATCCTAGCTGCATGACCACATTTATCTATATATGGCAACCATATTTTTTGAATGGAAAGTGCTACTGTATGTTTGTGTCAGACCTGGTTTGGTCTGGCATATAAATGAAAATTGATCCTGTGATATTAGATTATTTAATGGTAACATATAGATGCTGAACAGGAGTGGTCCAAGCATAGAACTCAGAAGGAATCTGGAAATAGCATCACCCTGCAAAACCATCCTGTAAAATTCAGCCTCACCCATGCAAACTGTATATTGGAAACAAAAAGCAATTGCCAGGACATAAGGTAACATTAATGAGTCATCACTGCTTGGTTATAAGGTATCTGAGATCCACTATTACCAGTGTTTTTCATTATGTGGTATTTGTGAACTGTAATATGCAAATTTTCTCAGGTGTTGTGAGATGTTTTTAACTCTACTGTCTCAGCACCATCAATTATCCCCTCAAAGCAAGGTGATTATATTTGGAAAACTAGCCTCACAACAACAGAGTTAACACCTGTCTCGTATGCAATTTTACTTTACAATGTACTCATTGTTTCAGATGGTACATAAAAAGTACCCACAAGCATTCATGCTTTGGCATTTATGAGACAGTGACAGGATTTCAAAAATCAACCATAGTCACTCTGCTTTAAGGCTCTCTAAGTTTTCAACTGTTATTTTTAAGTCTGCTGTGTTTCTTTTTCTTGCACAATGGCTGAAAGTTCACAACTACTCTGATTTCTATCACAGCTTAAATTTTCTTTTACTTTATAATGACAAGGACTGGGCCACATTTTAAAACACACTTTAATGTGTATTAACTTCTAAATACTACATCAACAAAGCGCTGCTCCAGTATATGTATGCCTGTATGTATGTGCACATATATGTCATCTATATATCATATATGTCATCTGTATCAGCATTTTTGTGATTCAGTTCCATATAAAAACACTTGGTTTAACAATCCTATAAAGAACTTGACCTTGAGGTATTGATGTCTTATGAAATGTCTTTTGAAATTGCATAAGGCATAAATTGAAAAGGCATAAATACAGCAGATGAATATGACATCTTTAATACTAAGGCTGATTATTTTGAGATCAACTGAATTGTTTGATATTCAGAGCTTTTTTCAATAGTTAGCTGATTGCATAAAGTATATTTATATACATATTTTAAAAATGTTATCTGACATCACAGTGGTTTCAAAAGACCATAAAATTCTCCAAGGATTTGCTTTTCTATATGCCATACACTGACCAGTCACCTACATCAGTAGTCTACTCTAGCCCTGAAAGTGTGTTTAGAATAGATACTAAGTAATGCATAGTGTACAGTGTAGGTCAATGCTGACAGAATCAAATAACAACATGAGAGAAAAGATGCATTCCCTGTAGCTAAGAAATAAAAATGCATCTTTTGTAGAGTGCTGCTCTAAGAACAAGTCAATCCAATTTAGGACTCTCAGAAGTGCTCTCATTACTTCAGTGAGAGTTGTTGTTGGCTCCAGAAGGAGGGCAATCATAAAGTTCGTTAAAAGGATCCAAAGTGACTTACAGTTCCTGGAATGGATTCTTACAGATGGGGCTCATTACTGGGGGACTCATGTAGAATGCTGCGTCTAGCTGGGGTGTCTCATCAGATTCTTTAGAAAGAAGCCTATCAAGTGGTCAATCTTTACCTGTTCTCTTACATTTCCCTGTTATGTTCATATATCAGAAGTGCTGGGTAAGGGTTGTATTGGTTACATAAAAATACAGTTTCTTCAATTATGGAACAGTGTGCCAGACTCATATCGCTGTGTATGGGGAAAAAATTGAACACTTGCCTGATTTCATTTTTTAATATTAAGCACAAAGCACATTTGTGCTATAGTTGATTTAGGCCTAAATTAACTTGGGCAATTAATATGTACACTGAATAAACAAAAACCTACCAATATGGCTGGACACAGTTCCTGCGTCTCTCTTGATTGATATCTCTGTCATCATTGTTTAATTGCCATGTGTTCTATCTCTGTGAAAGCTTCTGTTGATTGGCTGGTGGCACTTGATGTGAGGACATTTGGAGTGCTTCAGAATCAGCAGTGCAGAAGTGGATGGCTCAAGGGTAAATCACAAGTGACGAACATACAATAATCAATCAATCAATCAGTCAAAATTGTATTTGATATAGTGCTCATACCAAAGGTATGTCACATGATGCTTCACAGACCACATTTCAAAGAAACAGCAAGAGTTATACAGGGTATAACTCAACAGAGGGAACATACGTTGGGAACAGGACATAAATCATTTACTGGCAGTACTTAGAACAACAAGCTGTGGTCAAATGATGCTCAAGAATAGATGTGCTCAAAAACCATGCAGTCACATACAATTAGGCATCATATAGCATTATTTATTTTCTCTGAATTAAAATGACCACCTCTCAAAGACAAGCACTTGGGAGGACTACTGGAATCTGACTTTCAGTATTATTTCCTGAGCACTCTGCCATGTAACAATATTGACCAATCCAATACAAGGACAAGCCCAAGAACTGGGGCTGTCCCCTCCTATTCAGTAATTCTGAAAGTCTATTAAAAAAAAAACAAAAAAAACAGGTGACATCCTGGGCCTTTTTGGGGGCTCTCAGTCCTACATACACCAACTAGGCATTGGAGGTCTATCCTTGTAACTCTGGTAACAGCAAAAAATACTATTCTTTGTGACTGGAATCAAAGGAAAAAAATTGGTAACACATTGACTCAACCTGTGCCCATGAATCTTGTATACACTTGCTAACCATACATGAAATTTAAAACGATTAATGCCACATCAAATGCAACAGAATTTCATCTACATACAGTTAATCAAAAGCACTCAATCTTAATCACAAAATCTATGTAATTCTGTAACCCCTCCCCTTTCACATTTATCCATCAAAAGTAACATTATTATTAATTTCCTTGTGAATTGTTTGTTCTTTTGTAATTTTGCAGTAAGAGAGGATATCGCTTGCACATGAGTAGCTTGGCATTTTGTTTGATGAATGTTTTTGTGGAGATCTAAATATTCTATTCCTTCTAAGACTGAACATTTGAACAATCAAACCCTGCTTCTCCCCTCAAGCGCTGTATGATACTTCATTTTTGTGTAAATTATGACTCGAAGCAATGAGTCCTTCCTTCCCTCGCACCAGAAAAATGAATAAAATCAAGGAATTGTTGTTCCTATTCAAGGTTCCTTGGCACTTTATTTAAATATGTATACATACATACAATATGTATAAATATGTAAATTCATGAGGAGAATCATAAAGAGATTCATGAGGAGAGACATTAAGTTGTACAATTGGCCACAAGTTCCTGTCCCCAGCCTCACATTTCCTTTACAACCCCCACTTTGCGTTCAACGCATTTTGAAGGCCACCATCTTTGGGGTCTGTAGCGAATGAGCCCTATATTTGCTGCCACTTCTGCGGAATGAGTTGCGGTTGACATAAGTACGAGATCAGAATGCATTGCCCTTGCCTTGCTCTCCGCAGCCACATGATGGGAGAAATTATTGAGCTATTTACAGCACAGACCCCGCTCAAGCGGAGCGGAAAGCTTCAGCCCTGATGATTCACTCACCTCTACAAACCCACTGAAAGCATGTAAAATGATTTGCCTCCATGCTGCTAAGCATGAACATATTTGGAACACTCATAAATTTTAGGAACAGAAAGCTGTTAAAAGGGACGGTTCTACGTTAGTGATTTACCTCACTCTGTCAGGTGAGCGACGGAGATGCTGAGTGCTCCATATCTTGTGTGGGGCCACATGGGGCACAACATTTTGGACATGTAGAGGGAAAAACACTGGACATTGAGAGAGAAAAAATGTGTAATAGTTTTTATATTTTGAAATTTCAATATTTTGAGAGGGTGTAGAGGGCCTAATGAAATGTTTATATTGAATGGAAAATTGTGTTTGCTCCATGATTTGTGTATGAATTTCCCACCAGAATGCTACATCTGGCATGGTGATTTCACAGCTCACTAATTCAGATGCACATTCTGCATGCAGCTCATGTAAATGGAAATTTACCTTTCTCATTAGAAATGTGTTATATTAAACCTGTCAATTTCTGGACTGGTTCAAATGTAGTGTAATATTACATTTGGGGCAAATTAATGCTTGTCCATTTGGGAACCCAATGTACAGGCGAGTGTTCACTGTGTTTACTTCCTGTTTTGAATAAATACAATGTGGACAAAGTAAGAGCCATCCAAATACTATAGTGAAGTTAATGATTTCAAGGATTCACCCTCTATTTCAACTATATATGCATTGGTACTGAGGGAGGCTTTATTTAAGTACTTGGAGGGACAAAGAGCCAAAGAGGCTAAATTGCAGGCTCCCCCTTAGTCATCAGTAATTTGTTTATAGTGAAGTCAATCATTTGGAAGCATTTGGCAGTTTGTGTATTGATGTATTGCATTTTAAAATATGCAACTGGGAATAATGTTAACTTTTGTTTATATACAGACATTCTGCAGAATGTATGCACATCTAAATCCAGGACTGCACATCCACATTTTCTCCACCCACTCTGCAGTGGAGCCTCAGTGTCATTAATATTTTTGCAGGCAAAGCAGCCCTCGTTTCAAATTGATGAGAAGAGCTTAATTTTTTTTTTCTTTCAGTCAGCCAGTCATTTCACTCCAAAAAGACACCTCAGAGTCATCTATTATGTGTTATGTGTCTCTGGGTATTTGGGCAAGATATGAAAATATGGGGGTCTCTTTTAATTCAGAGGAATACTGTCATTGTCCATGTCGAGTCGGCGGCAGGTCCCTGCCTGTGGTTTATGTGCCTGTCTGTTTTACTGCCTGCTGCCTGGGAAGTATCTGTGAGTGTAAATTTTCTCCTTTATTCACATGTTTCTCAGACCATGTACCACTTCACTTTCATAAAAGATGTACACAGAAGATGACCAAGCTATTCATCATTACCCCATAGGTTATCTCACAAATACAATCATGCTGATTATCATACTGAGTTTTAAGGAGGAATTGAAGCTATTGTAGGATTTCACTCACCGGGTCTAGAACAGAAGCTGATTCTTTTTTAAATGTAATTTTTGAAATATACACTTTTTATTATAGGCTGAGTCTTGCTTTGGTTTCTTGTATCTGAATTGTTATTATTTAGAAGATGAGAGGAATTTCACAGTATGCTGTAAATGTTGTAGTGCACATTAAAATCACATATTTAAAAAATCACATTATATTCTAACATATTCACAAATGTAGTCCTTCAGCCTATCAAATGTTTTCTTTCATAACACTTTTCACAACAGGTTTCATCACAGAAAGCTTAAAACATCAGGGGGAATCTGACAGAGCAGGAGTGCCCATTTCTCTGGGGGAGGCAGCTGATCCATGGTGTGAATCCCTATATAGCTTACACTTGACTTCATCCATTTACACATCTGGATATTTACTGTGATTGATTCATTGATTATAAATGTATATTAAAAGTTTAATATAAAACTTCACACACACACACACACACAGTATATATATGTGATATATAATATTTTAACTTGAATGTTGATAAACTTGAATAGCAGGCACTGAAACTTGTATTTAATATTTTAAAAATGAAGTTTAAGAGTTTCGTATTCAGATGAAGTGAATTGAGATTGAGAATGAAGGGAGATTTAAAGTGAAAGTGAATAAGTTATCCCTTGAGAACAAACTTCTATATGTTTAGCCTTATGTTGGCAGAGAACTAAAAGACTCCTGGTAATTTCAATGAGAGTGCAAAGCTTTACCGGGGATTAGTCATGGGGTCTCTTTGGGTATCAGTGATTTTCATGTTATCATATTTATTTGGCAAATTTTACCTATTGACAGTATATTACTTATATAAAATGTCAGGATGTTTTCAAGGACACCTATATGTGTTGTATAAAAAAGAACAGTAAATTGCTTCACAGTTATCATTACTTATCTAAATGGAGCCTGAAATTACTTTTTAGGTGCCTGGAGAAAAAAAAAAGTACATTGCTCTTTGAAAGTCAAACCCAGTGAAAGTGTTTGATTGGAAGTGCCCCAAACACAGAGAGAAGATGGCCTGACTAAATACATTTCATGGGTTTCATTTCCAACACCTACTGATAACTTTCCACTGAGAAGGAACTCTTTTCTTCTATACATTTTTTGCAACCATGCATTTCCAAACAAATGTGGTAGGGAATCTACAGTTGGGTGACTGAAATGTTTCTTGACTGCATGGCTCTGATTAATGAGTAGTCAAAACTGTTAGACATTGCTGTCATTCTCTAACCCGTGATAATAAGAATATGAATATGTAATGTAGGTAAATAACCCTGCTATTAAACTCTCCATTTATGTTTGTGTATGGATGCACGCACATACCTGTATGTGTTTGTGAAAATTTGGGGAACTTTCCCTGGACTTGCATTTTATCCTCATCCTCCTAAGATGGGAATGGAGTGAAACTGAATTATTGCCCCCTAGAAGTGGGGTTGGTAAGACAGACCCTCTTGGTCTCCCTGAGCACATCTTAACAATCAATATTACACACCAGTGAAATAATAGTGACTATGCGTTTCAACAATACAGTTACCATTGCAGAATGCAGAACAGTGCAGAAACAGTTACCATTTTCTCCATTACATTAATGGGAAACAGGTCATGAAAACATTAATTAAGAGAATAATGAGAATCATCCACAGACTCCCAATTATGAGTATGGGATAATGGGTATGGAAGTCCAGTTTTCTGTTTTATAGTATAATACAGATTTAGTGCAGTAGAAGAGTTGCAGTGTTCATGGATAATTGGTTTTCTTCTTCATCTCTGACGTAATTGAATAAAAGTTAGACATGAAACAGCTTGGAGTAAACATTTTAACAGCTGAGACCCATAACTGTTAATGATCCTTAGGATGAGTCCATATTACTCTGCATGTGCTTGCAAAATAATTGGTATAATTATCTGAAAACAAGATACACTCTTAGATGTGCAGATACCTATCAAGAACAAGCATACTTCTTTGGTTAGCCTGCAACCACATTAGAATTTAAAAACGTAGAATCCTGCATTAAATCCATCTGTGATTTTTTTTTTTTGGTAATTTTTCGGTCCTGTTTTGTAAGGTAAAGGGAAAGCAATTCAGAATCACAGGACATGAAATCTCATGTTGAGAACAATTGGTTTTTATACTAAGCTACCCAGATGTACGAGTCATACTGGTGACATACTTGTCAGATGCTAGCAAGCTACCTATCTATCAAATTATCTTAGTAATTTTGCCAGCAGGCTATTTTTATACTTGAATTATTTTATCTTGCTTTTCATTCACTTGCTAGTAGCTAGAGGTACCTGAAACGTAAACAATAAAAAGGCTATTGCTGTTCTTAGACTGCATAGCAAACACTAACATTACACTACTTCAGAGCAAGGGATTGACCGATTAGTGTGAACTGTGCGTTGCGACAGCCCTGGAAACCAGGCTCCAAATGTGTATTTTTTGGGTAGCAGACCTGGCTACTGGTAAATTGGCAAGAGCTCAAGATTTTCAGTGAAAAGGACAACTGGCTATATTACCATCATGCACGCTTTATGAGTCATGTCAGCTTAGTGTCTAATGACACAAAATTCTGAGCTGACTCACACATCCAACTGATCCAGTGCATTTGTTTTGCTGACTATATTAGCTGATCTACATTACAACATAATGATATGTCAGTTTGTGCCAAATTTTACATAGCAGTATGCCATCAAACAAGACCCCTAAATGAGTGGAGCACATGCTTGAGCTGAGAGTAAAAACAAAATAAAGTCATGGATTCACTCACTGCATTTGAAAGTATTTAGAGGGGAAACCCAAACATTCAGGGTACATGCTTAATTACTCAGCTTGGACCACCTTATACCTAGCCAAGCTCGCCCACCAAAAAGAGGACATTACACATTTTTTAGTAGCCTCCTGGTCCTCTGCTTTCCAGCTCAGTCCATTTTGTTCTGAGTTGTTGGTGTCACATTGCAGCAACAAATGATACATCCCTTCACACACAAAGGATCCACACCCTCAGCTGCATGTCTGATGCTGTGCTTTTCCATCTCCCAACCGCAACCCTTTCATCAACAATGCAGGCAAGTCAGTTAACTTTAACATTTCCATCGTTCCTGGGTAATGCCTCTCAACCCTTCCCAGTATTCATGCACTCAGCCCTCTGAAATTTATCAGGTATAAGGTAATATGGCCCAAACTGTTCATTATAACAATTTGTTATAATTTATAATTTATAATTTATAATTTTTAGGCATGCATATATATGCCAGTGTGTTTTTGATGACTTTATTTTTAACATTTTTAATGACGTTACTGAGAATATATTATATCTTTGTATGTTGAAAACGTTTGTTCAGATTTCTGACCTGCTGGCAGTAGAACGCACACATTCTACTCGCAACAAGTCGGACTATTTAACAGTAAACCTGTTTGTTTATGACAAATTGAATAGGCATCTTTGATGAAGAAATTCAAATTCTGCTAATGTGCTCTTACACACTGTGATACTAGACGTGTGAAACTGCCTTTACCTACACAAGGTAAAGTATGATTCTGTGGGCTGGAAAATCATTTGTTGCAAACACCATTTCTATAGTATGCAGGAATATTCTAGGACTAAGAAGAAAACAAATATTTCTGAATCAACATGTATTTGTACTTCAGGTTGCATTATTTGTCTTCGGATGCACAAAAGAGTAATGAATGCATATTGAAATGTTATTTTTACATATTGACATTGACATTAAATACAGTAGCCTATATCTTCTCAAGAGTGTAATTTCAGGAATCCCTTTGAACACACACAAAAAAACCCCAAAACAAATCATAACAATGAAAACAAAAAATAATATCATGTAATGATCTGTTTTTGCTGCCCAGCACCTGAAAAATACTGCTCTTTATCCCTGCCACAGGACCTTGCTCTATAAGTACTGCAATATACCTCACAACACAAAATATGTCAACACCATACACACACCCACTTGCAGAAACAGACAGATGCCCCTTTTTACTCAGTTCAGTAAACCTCAGTTAAAGTTTTAAGGGGAGTTGCTCTGTAATTTTCTGTACAGCATTAGCTGGTTAAAAATTGATTGTGCACAGTTGCCTTGTTAAATGAAAAAACTTTTAAAACATTTGAGGTTCTAATTTGATAATTTTTTGCAGTTGTCTTTTTCAGTGTCTAAAAGCAGATAATTATTCAGAAGAATGAAAAAGTAACAGGGGAGTTGCTCTTGTAACCAGAGGGTTGCGGGTTCTGATCCTCACTACTGAGATACAGTTGAACAAAATAGCTAACGGAGACACTCGACTAAAGTGAACATTTCGTCCTAGACACAATTTTCATTATCTTCTCTGCATATGTAAAATGTTTGAAGAATACACAGTAGCAAGAGAATTTCGGATAGAGCTTACCACCAAATACTTGACAACGTGAATGTATTTGGCAATTTGTTACTGTTGCAGTTTGCCAATATAAACACACCATTCAGTGGGTAAATGCAGGATGTTGTGGCAATGTTCTTTTTATCTGTACTTTTGCCATGATGACAACAAACAGGAACTTCTCATGATGTGATGCATTAAAAGTCACACTGCTCTGACTTGCTTATGGACCTCAGATGAATCTAAATGTTTTCCTTGTTGATATGTCCTTTTTTGCTTTATTTGTTGATCATATTACAGTTTATTCAAAGCTGAATGTTTTTATGTAACTACAGCAAACACACAGAATAATTATGTTTCTGCTTCTGCTCTTTTCAGTTTCAGTTTTGAAAGCTCTTCAGAATTACATGCAAAAATAGTAGATGTCAAGAACAGGGCCCTACAGCAAACAAACCGGTTCATTTATATTCATGAGCTGGAAACACAAAACATCTGCTTTCAGCCATTCCATTCAGGCAAATGTAATGGTGCAAAGCAAGCCCCGCGCTCTACTACTTCAACTTTAAATGCATGTTAAAGGTGTGCAATGGCAGGTGTCAGATAGAGGACAATTTATGATCACAGATAAAACCGGATGGAGGTCAGCAACTACGGACCCTGTGAGGCTGTGTAGGTGCCGAGCAGAGTTAAGTGAACTGCTTCTCAATCACTCGCAGTCAGTCACAGTTACAAACTTGTGAAGTGCTCAGTAGTAGTTAATCACAGTGACAATAGCCAATGAAGCTTTAATAATTTGGTAAGCATTCATTTATGTGTGTGGTTGATTAGAAATGTGCCTTATCCGAGGTAAAACACACTGATTACGTATTATCCACTATTACCCACTTATACTGCCTTTCTCAAAGATACAACAGTAACTCAGCTGAGAACTAAACTTGGTTACAAGCCTTGTTCCTTATGCCCTACTGTTTACCCCACTACCTGTGTTTTCCATGTGCTTAGTCACTGGGGATATCCTGCACATTGTTTAGAGGGAATTCTTCATTTTCTGCAATGATTTGCTTCAGACTGCCCAATAGCACTGATACGTAAACTGCCTGAATTAACCTTATCATCCCTAAAGGCATTAATATTCTGATTTCCCAAATGGTAACATAATTCTTAAAATTGTATTTTTCTATTTAATTAAAGTTAAACTTTCTATATTTTCCGGTTCTTCTGTTTTGCCATGTTTGCACTGCTGAGAATTTTGTAGTCAATCTGCATTCATTTTATGCAATATCCTCTGCTGCAGTTCCTTTAGAAAAGGCCTTATCTGTTAAAATGTGTTGAATGAGTGAACTTTTATGATTCTTGTCTCATTATTTTTGTGTCTTTGAAATGTGAATTTGGCATATTTGTCTCTACATGTCACAGCTACATCTTAGAAATATCCTGAAGTTCACCTTGTTTTGATTACTACAAAGAACAACATCAGGAAACATTAAAAATAAAATTATGAAACAAATTAAAGGATAATGCTGACACTGATATGTTCTATGATATATATTTTACAGTTTGGCATTTTATTTTATTTTTAATCTCTGAAAAGGATTCCCATAATTTAATCAGACAGCTGAGATATCATCTAAACAGGGCTGCCAAAGAAGTGTCATTTTGGGGTTGTTCTTGACAGGTGAGGCAGGCTTCAGACGGTTGAGATTGCAGCAGAGAACAAGGGTTCACTTTAGGGTGACCCAAAATGCCACCTTGCATTTCAAATACATTTAATGCATTCGCACGAATCATGTGGTGGTCCTGACAATCCCATTTGCCTCTTCTTGATGCTTCCAACCACCACATGAGCTAATTCACCTCAATCTAAAGTCTCCCTCACATCACAACACCAAAGTATAAGGATGCTATACCTGGAACTGTGTTTTAACAATACAGATTTTCAATGCAGCATCAATGCAGAAGAATGAAAAAGTATTTGAGAATGAACTGTGGTGTATTGTTTAAAGAATTGAACTTGTAACTGAAGGATTGGTCCTGGGCTTTAGTGGGGCTCTGCAGTTGTACCCATCAGCAGCTAGGCTCAGTGATATAAAAAAACTGCCAGAAAAAAAATAAGATATTCTAGCCTGGAATGTCTGCTAATTGCGTGATTATCATGTTGACCCATGCAACGTGTGAGGATTGGTAAAACCTTTGTGAGCCGTGAACACCTTGAACAGTGACCAACAAAAGAGTGCAGGGGTGTTATGCCTGAACAGGGTTGAGGAAGTCTCTAAACAAAAACAAGCCCTGAAAATCTCATCACAGAGCCACAAAATAAATTTTCATTTGCTCCCACAATCAATTACAAGGCAACGAATAGCATACCTCTTTAATTTAGTACCAAAAAATCTGTGTCAAAAGCAGCCCAAATCATTGACATGGACAGGAAAAATCACATATCTCTCAGGCCTAAATCATATTGTGCTTCTTACAAACAGCAGTAGTATTTATATACAATATCCATGTACAGTGGCTATTATACTGTGGAATCATTAAATATTCTTCCAAAACACTTAGATGCTTTTAAAACATCAATATTTTCCAGTTAATGAATATGACATTTTAACTTCTAAATTGAATGCCTCTATAGTTTTCACCTTGTGCAGTATGTTATTAGAAGCCGATTCATTATTGAGTACTCATATCTACAGTAATATGGCACAAAGACATACAGTATAATAACTGCCATGTGAAGACAGTGTACAAATGTAACTAAATAAAACCCTCTAAAAAAAAAAAAAACTATGATCCAAAATAACATAAAGCTCAAACCTTGCTCGGAGCTAAAAATATTTTTCAGTCAGCCAAAAACATGTTCTCAATCATGATCCTATTATCTAAATCATAGGGGACTCACACATGTTTGTACTGAACCGCAAATGTACTGGCTGAAGTGAGACTTCAAGACAAATGAGATGTAACCATTAAGGTGTAAAATATCCAATGAAGTGTAGGCTTGGGGGACTGTTGACAGGGTTAATTCAGTCTCTGTAACAGCACTCTGTCTTCTGCATTCAACCAAGTGCATTGATGAAGCTTCTGCAGTATACCACAGAAAGAAGAGCTAAAGATTTCCTCATTTAGGTCTCTGGTTGCATATGCATAAAGCTGGTCTTGATAACCTTCCTTACAAAAAATGTAATTAATAATGGCACAGTGCTGGGCAATACACTGAACATTAAAAGGGGGGGGGGCAACAACAAAATAAACTTTATCTTAAACCGTTTTTTTTTTTTTTAACACAATAGAAAACATGGGAGAATTATTTGAAGTAATTTTAATGGTGCTGTACGTGATAATGTAAAATGCCAGAGTCAGTGACAACATATGTTTGTGAGTGGCTGCACTGACATCTCCCACAACACTGGAATGGATAAGCTGTGGATTGTGTCTTTTCAGCATCTGTTTTTGCGGACAGCCTATCCCTGCTTTCTCCCTGACACTGCTCTGGAACACAAAGGCAATCTTCAAAATGCAATACCTCAAACATCTAATGAGAAGAGAATGTAAGGTCTCCCTGGCTGTGTAACAGCTGCCAGCAGCAGTCACTTTGCAATGATGATAAATGTCTGAGAGTAAGCATGCATTTCTGCGGGAGACTACAGAACACCCAAAATGTAACATTTAATTTATGTAAGAGACAAAACCTCACAAAATCTGTGTTGCACATGTCCTGTTTGTTTCCCCCTCACCAAAGCAGTTGTATTTCAATGAGGACAATACTGTGAAGGAAGTGAATCCAGCGGAAATCCACATTACAGGACTCTAACCCCGCCGCGGAGAAGAAAAACCAAGCAACAGTTTCCCTGATTTTTACAACATAGACTGTGCCTGTTTCCTTTGAATCGTGGCTCAGCGTTCCATGTCTCTCCACTCGGCCAGGGGTCTTTGTTTTGAGGCCCATTGAACAGACTTGGCAAGGACAAGGCTCTGAGGGGGGATGTTGCAGGCACTTTCCCCGCACACGGTCCATGGGAACGCGTCTGAAAGAGCACACACACTGAGGACATGCGATAACGTGATGGGGCGGCAGGTGGGGTAGGGTGGGGGGGCCAGGAGAAAGAGCCACATCTCATCAGAGCTCCAGAGTGCGCACCGGGAGAGCTGCGGACATGACCTTCCCGCTTTACGTCAGCATCCTGCTCCTCCAGCCGAGACCGGACAGGAAAACGAATAGGCAATCCAGGATTTACAAGCCCCTGGGAGATGGGCCTGTTCCTATTACCTTCTTTTATTATTTTCCCATCTAAAAGGGGAGGTGATGGTATGAGAGGACAGCACAGGTCACAAAGCACAGAGGCTGCGGCTGCGTGAAGTAGCCGTTTCGATCAAACTGTTATGTTGCTTTGTTCTGTAGGTTGCATTATGAAAATTAAAGCTGACTTGAATTGTGATTACGATGACTGTCCTATACATACCAGGTAAGAACTGAAAAAATGCAACACTTACTGAAATTTGTTAAATAAAGTCAGTGAGAAAACACCACAGAGGCTCATTTGAATGCCATGATTAATTGCATATAACAAGATGAGAAAATTAGATTTTTTCCAAAAAATATACTGTCCTCTGATATTACCAACTTGTAATGGCCAGCGACATAATCATCTCAGTTCACAAACCCATGTTCTATAAATTTCACCTGAATGCAGATTTACAGGCCTTATTTCCTCTTTATAGCCTTTTATTTTCAATATTTATGGCACATTATTTTTTGTCGTCTTAGCTGTGGAGATTAACTATAGTATGTATTTCTACAGAAAATAAGTTCCAGCATTTCTGGATACGTTGCTGTGGAAAATGGGGTGGATTTTTGTCAATATCCTTCCCTCAGCAAGGTGCATATTTGAAATGCATTGTTCTTATGACAAATCTTAAAACAAAAAGGAACATGAGAATCCTCCAGCCTGAGTGACTTAGTCTCCCTCTGGTGGCAAGATGGAGGATTCAACTGGATTATTTATTTGCTTTACAGACACCTTCAAAGTAAAATGGAGTTTGTGCCATGCATTTTACACATTCTATATTTATGAAGCTGGACAGATTTACTGAAGCATTTCAGGTGCCCTGTTTAAGTGTATATTAGTAGTGCCCCGGTGCCAGAATTTGAACCTGTCGCCATACCTCCTTCATCACTATAGCACATGGTTTCCACAACTGATGCTCATGCATCATAGGCATGTTCACTCAAATGCCACGCCACATTTAGTGCTTGGCATGAGAAAACAGTAAACATTACAATACAGGGAAGCAGCATGTTAAAAAATGTCATAAAGGCATAATTGCATGTGATTTTACACTTGCTGAACATTTTAAGTTTCTGGATGCAGATCTCACACATAGGAAAAGCCATGTATTCAGCAAGACCACTCTTCTTGGTTATTCTTAGACTTGCTATTGGCTATTTGTATTATGTGTATTTGCAAAATCGTCATTTAGCAGATGCTCTCATCCTGTGACTTACAAAGAGAACAGTGCATTTAATAAATACTCCTGAAGATAAGGCGGCCAGTGTATTAATAATGAAATAAAAAGAAGAAAGTGACTTCCAAGCACAAGACGTACAGGGCTGCTATGTAGAAGTTCAAAAGCTGGCAGAGGCTAATTTATCCCGAGGATAAATTAGGAGATACATCAACCATGACAGCCCAATCAGATCCTGCTTGGAAAACAAACAATGTTAAGGAACAGTCTGTAATGTTTGACAAGCTACCAGTACAGGGGAGTCTCGAAGCTCTTAATTCTTCTAGCCTGAGCCACTGTTAAAGCATATACAACTCACAACAGCTATTAGAGAATGGTGAGCTTTGCAACGTGAATACTGGTATAGTTTTTATACCACTGACTGTCTAGCTAGCCTTTCCTTCCTGAAACTATTTTTGCAGGCCCATATATCAGTTCAACCAAACCATCACTGCCACATCTGTATGTGAAAATTTTCACATAGCTTCAATTAAAAACAATTATCTGAAAGTGCTTACAAATAGGAAAAAAATCAAGCATATCCTACTGAAAATGAACAGATCAGAACATATTAAATTAAACTAATTTAACTATCCCATCAGCTCCTACTTAATAGTTTAAAATAAGTCCATAGATATTAACAAATTATACCAAAGACTATCCTGTTTAATTGGCTGATGGCTATTAAACATGCTACGTACGACAAGGTTTCCACTTCACATACGGAAGTGTCATTAATTGTATTGATAAAATATTAATCATACTAAATTTACAGAATTACATTTTCTACCCAGCATCTGTGAAGATTAATAGATGTGTGCATATTCTTGCTGTCTGAATGCTTTTAGAATAGTAAGCAGTTTGTTACATATTCATACACATATGGTTTTGTTTGAAGACGTGACTGGTAGCTGCATTCTGCACTGCAATTGTCTTTTGACAGCTGGACAGCTGACTTTTTTCAGTCAAACTGTGGAAACATTGCTGTTGTGATGATACAGATACAGTGATGCATTTTAGAAATCGAGCACAAAGCCATGCCTTGAATTTACTGTTTCCAAGGACACCGTTTCCATGGGGAGACCAGTAAACAGCTGGACCTGGGCAAGGTACTTGTTAGATCCCTCAGCGAGTACGGAGCAAAATGAAGTCACTGCATACCTGCTTAAATTGCTGTATGACCAATGTGGAAGCTGTCACTTTTTAATTGAATGTGAAAGAATGTGTACTATTTCAGGGACCAAAAACAAATATCTTGCACATTTTCAATTTCGAAACTCAAAATATGCCGTTTCTTCTCTAGAAATGTACCAAACCTTTGTGTGGTTATACTCAAAGGTACGCCAGGAACTTTACCACAACTGTGCCAGAGACCTGTGTGCTAGTGCAGACAGTTCACTGCTGAAGAACCATGTGACCGCACAAAAAGCAAAAAGACATTTTGATAACGGGTTTAGCCATGTGTGAAGACAGGAATGATCACTTGAAATGAGAGACGGATGATGTGTATAGGGTTATACAAATATTGAGTGCAGACTGGAACGTTTGAAAGGGTTCCATGGATGATAATGGATGGTGGGGTTATCCAGAGAACTCCATGTTCTATGCCAGGACTGCAGGACACAGCTGCAGTGATGATAGGTCTGATGCACAACACAACACATTTAAAATTTTTTTCACCCAACTGCCATTTCATTCAGCTCTTTTGGTACATTTAGTTTTGCTAACCATACATGTGTAACTGATACACAGAGATCCATAATCATTTGGTATACACATGCAAAAACATATACTATATATTACCATTTCTCCATTTGTGCTGCTTAGCAATTTTTAAGCCCAAGATTACCTCAGATTTTAAGGGCTGAAGTGCAACAGAACTGACGACACCACATTTTAATTTGTATTAAGCAAAGCGATTCATTTAATAACTTTCTAAATGCAGGTGTGAATAACACTGCAATAGGCATGTTTATTGTATCCTAACACCAAAGGTGCAGTTACATGGGTGGAAACCTCTTTTTGGCTTATTATGTGGAAAATAAATAGCAAATTTGCCTGATCTTAAGTTCAATTTAATTTCTCACTCCTATGTTAAGATGTACTGACAATGGCCAGCAGCCCAATTTTATATGCCCTTCAAAATGCAGAGGGTTTTATAATAGCCGGATATTTTTCACTTTACAAACTGCACCAGTATTAAAAGCATTAAAAGTTACTGACAGAACTTTTAGTAATTTTAATAATAAAGAGGTAAAACAGGTGGACTGCGTGTGCAGTTTTCTGCATTAGAAAAGCTTGTCAGAAATGGCAACAGCCCCAAAAGGAGGAAGCTGAGGGGTGTGGAAACACAGCGTACACTCGTAGCGCAGGCATGGAGAAGTGCACATGGGCAAACCGCAGACACTGTTTCCATGGGGATCACAAGCCGAAGAGGCTGGTTGTCCCCGTGCCCGCTGATGTGTCCCTTTCGGTGGATCCCTCCTCCTGCTGGATGACCCTAAGGAGCATTTTGCGGGTGCTGCCACTCTGAAACTTTTCCCATCCCAGGACGGAGTCACTTGACACTCACACTGAGGAACCCCCTGCCACTCGAAGGAGATGGCATTTCCCCAATGCCCGGGACAGCCAGAGGCAGAAGATCTCAACTACAATCAAGGAGGGTGCCCAGATAAAGGAGGAACTTCTAACTAAAAGTGATCTTGAACCTTAATTATGGGGATTTAAAAATCATACTACCAGATCCTAGAAGCTGCCATGTGTAGAAAACCTGTGCAAACAATGGTGGCTTTGGGCTGGAGGAAAATCGCGTCACTCTAGTGCTGCTTAAAGGATTAGAGGTTTTCTTTGCAAAAACAATCTACCAAAAGAGGCTTTAGAGTTCTACACATCAGTCTCAACAGAAAATATAAATGTCTGCTTTTGGACAATTTCTACTGCTGCCATGGAGCCAGCTGATGGTTCTTTAAGAATTCAATGTAAAAGACTTTTTGTATTCATTTGATAAGTACCACACCTGGAAATTTCTTGAACTTAGGCTTGAGCTGCACTTAATGTTCACAGCAAGAAAGTATACAATATTTTCCTGTTTAATTATTTATTCATGAACTCGTACCTGAACATTAAAACTGACCAGCCTTTCACTATTATAGTAGATACATCATGAACACCCATTTGGTTGTTAAAGAGAGACTGCCGGTTAGTTACTCTGTTCAGCTACCTGTCTTGTATTATCAGTAGGCCTACAAATCCAATGTAACATATTTTGATACTATGTTTAATATACTGAATGGGTTGTTGTCTTATCACTAAAATTAGTGCAACGCAAAAGAAATATCAAAATTATAAAGACAATTTTGAGAAAAATACAAGACAGACCACTAAGAAAATGCAAGTTCATCTGTTAATAACACTACATACATTTATAAAGACCACCATTGATAATAATTTATCCATACTGTGAAAAACTCAAACCCATAGTAGAGCTGCCCCGGTTACTGTACAGACTATATGATTATCCTTAGGCAACCCCCTACCAAGCATTAGTCCTCCAAGCCATATATTGAAAAAAGTAGACTACATTGCAACACCCTATTTACAGTATATTGTTTATATCACACAGGCAGCAGACAGGGAAAATTCATAAGTTGTTAGTGCAAGGCATGTGAATCAAAGACCTGTTGATTTTCTAAATATGGAGGGTTTGGATGCATTGGAGTGCTTTGAACAAACCTTTTTTTCAATAAAATACAATGCCAGGCACCTAAACAATCTATCAGCTCTACCCAAGGAGGAAGCCTTGCAGGCTGCAATGGGACTTTCCTTACCGATGACTCAAACAGACAGACAAGTGAATTTTCCACTCACTGTCTCCACCACAAAGGACCACGAGTTTTACTAGTGAAAATCCCAAGAGAGTGATCATGCCGTTCTAAGGCCTGCAGACCACCAAACTGTGCTGCTGATAAAGCCTAGGCAGGCACTAAGAAGAGGAATGTTTTCTGTGAATGAGGGTCCTTGCACAGTAGCAACTGCATCAATACTGTAAACCATTGCACAACGCTGTAAGAAGAGCTAGAACAATGTAGCCATGGGACCTAAGTGAGTGTGAAAACTTGGCTCTAGTGCGATTACAGATTTTGTTGGAAAGCAATGAATACATTTAAAACAACTTCAGACTCCAGTCCATACTTAATTTCTACCTTTCTCACTCCCTCACTCACAGCTCAGCGAACAGAGGGGATAGGAGGTCAACCTTTCTTCAGCGCAACAATCCTCCTCAGTATTTTTTTAAAGACTTTTCTTTCACACTCACTTTTTGTTAGTTTTTTTTTATCGCTGAATAAAGTTAAAACTTTATGGTTTAGGCCTTGTAGTGATACATGCATCCATAATTCTGAAGTACATAAAAATATTAAAGTAAAATACAAAAAAAGAAGAAGTTGTATTAGAAATGCAGCTATACAGAGTCTTTAGCTATACCAGGGGGTGAGGTTGAGAGGGAGAGCCCCCTGTCCAGATATTATCCAGAGTTAGGAAGTGAGGTGCACATTTTGGGGGTGGGTTAGTTACTACAGCAGGGGCCCTTAGTAGGCTGGGCTGTTTCAGTGAGGTCCACGCCCCTGTTCCGTCCGCTGTTTGCTCCTGCTGCTTGAGGCTCATTCTTGGGCAATCTCTTTGCTGGAAGACAAAATGAAACAATTTATATTTGTGAGCAGGTAACTCAGTGAAATCACTTCACTGGAGAGAAAGACAAACTTTCATTCTTTTATGTATTGATTACAGTTGTTGCTTGGGAACAATGCAGTATCTGGGGGGTGGGCATTGAGTAATTTTAGAGCTGATTCCTTCTAAAGAGAAATAAAACTGGTCAGACTCAAGAAAACTCAAGTTTTTTTTTTATCTGTAAAGAACATCTTCCTTATTCCTGCCATGTCAGCATCCTGGGATTTAGCTAAACTGCACAGGTTTTTTCACAAAATATTTTATGTTTGTCCACTAGTAGTCACCCTTTTATGAGTTGTGAGAATACCTTTGGATACATGTTTTTTGTAACTCCCATACTATGGGATTCAGATCATGTACAAAATATTCTACAATGAAAAAGACTTAAAGTCATTAATTGATTCCCATTTTCCTACAGGCACAGTTTTACAGATTGACTACACTATTAAATAGGTTTCAGAAATGAAAAAAAAAATCATACACAGGCTACATAAATATGATTAAGTCACATATTTATAAGATATTAACACTTTATCAATATATAAAGTACCCTATAATATTTTAAAATATTATGGCACACAAAGAACAGAAGAACGTAAATTGTCTCTGGGAAGAAATCTGACAGTGGGCACAAAGAGATGACAAAATAAAATGTTCAGTTCCACCTCACAGTTTCACTTAACAAAAACTACAACAGGAAAGGCAACAAACTACAACAAAGACGCAAACTAATCTTGGAAGTGTTTCTTTTAAACAGAGTCCGGTTATTTTTGAATCTCTCTCTCATAACTGTCACTGTGTAGGCTACTATGCCATGACGCAATCACGCTTGATCATACACTTGTCCAACAGGCCAAGTGCCGCCTCCACAGGTGCCTTGCCATTTCCTTTTCTTTTACTGTGTGCTTCATTCTTCATGATGCTGTCCCTTTCACTTTGAATCTTCTACAATCTACTATTGCAACCTGTACAGCCCTCTTCCTTTTCTATCGTCAGACATGCCATTAGGATCTACTGTCTCCACAATTCTCTCCTCATTCTGATCCTACTTAGTCTCTCTGTCCTGGCCTGCCTGACCATTCCTCTCCAGTCCATCTGACACACTCTTTGCTGGCAGAGCACAACTATGGGCAGCAGACAGAAAGCGTGGGAAACCAGCATCCCTTGAAAATAAGTGCTTCTGTTGCATCACCTAGATTCCATTTCTTTGAATTCAGAATGTTGGGGGAAATACAGTATGGGAAGTTTGAACCCACTATAAATCTCAATCAGCACTTCACCACCTGCCCACCTCCCCAAAAAAATAAATAAATAAATCTACATATAATTAGGGTATGTTATCATTTCTGGCTAAAGTCATGCTGCTTCTATTCAATACGAGCTTCCTTCACAGACTACAAAAAGCTGCTATTAGAGGTTTCAAATGGTTTACACTTGTGAAAAAAGAAAAAAGTATCTGGACACCTAAATCAGTAACACAGTGGCCCAAGCTATCAGTGCTTAAAGATCTCAGCATCAATGACAGTAAGTTAAAGTAAAAAAAAAAAAAAAAAAAAAAATACATGAATAAATACCAATTTCCATGAATATTTCGTTGACATTCATTGAAGTTTTCGCCGATGTTTCCATAAACAGCAAGCTGTTGTCATCTGCGTATGACTGTGCATCCTGTAAAATACAATGGAATGAATGACGTAATGGAACAAATATACTTTAACGACATTAACTGTAATTCAGACAAGTCCAGTGTTTTTCATGTTTAAATGTGTATGTTTTCAATGCCAAAACAGCAGTTACTACAGTTGTAGCCCAACCAGCAGAAGCTCAGCGACAGAAGGGGCATTAAGTGTATGAAAAATGACTAATGAAAAGACAAACCTGGAAGTCAACTGCTCTCTTGTTAGCAAGATCAGCCTTGTTCCCAGCCAAAGCTATTACAATATTAGGGCTAGCTTGTCTCTGAAGTTCTTTTACCCAGTTTTTTGCTCGTTCAAATGACTCCTGGAACAAGAAATGATCACATCAATAAAAAGATGGACAGTCAATGGAACACTTTGCTTTGTTACTCAAATTAGAAAACTCTCAACACAGTTACAATCACCTATTCGGACGTGCACATCAGCCACAGTGGCTGGTTATATATTAGTTCCTTCCTAAAACAGCAACTTCAAAACACTCAGTGTTTCACTTCAACTTGTCTATCTGCTTTTAAAGTGTTGAGCCAGAATGGCTGACTTTGCCACATAAGCACAGTATGTCTAAGGACACTCTTGTGCCTTGATTTGGAAATGTTAAAGTTGTGCTCGTCCTTGAAAGGGAAACAAGGGAGGCCCAACCCAGCTGCATGTTTTCAAACACAATCATGTTGCTTTTACTAACTGTTCTGACAATAGTCAGTAATCCATATATCAACTGATGTCTTCAGCCACAGCAATTACAAAACATTAACTAGCAAGAGAAATTTAAAAATAAAGAAAAGAGCTAAGATTTTTGCACAGAGGGCAGGACCATGTCCTTTCATGCGTTCCACAGCTCAGGTATGACTTCATGTGTGACGCAATGTTGACTCACTTCATTTGTGATGTCATACACCACAATAGCGGCCTGCGCACCTCTGTAGTACATGGGTGCTAGGCTGTGGTAGCGCTCCTGTCCTGCCGTGTCCCAGATCTCAAACTTCACTGTCGTGTCATCCAGACACACTGTCTGAGTGAGGAAGGCAGCTAGGTTGAAGCACAAAAAGAGAAACCTCAGTAAAAATTTAAGATTGACTCTGCATAGATAATCACCACATAATCTGTAACCCTTAAAAGTCAGTCAGTTCACACCTGGCATTAGAATGCGTCTCCACATGCATCTCAAGTGATCACCTGTGATTGGATCTCACTTCCCCGCTCTATATGCATATAAACGCGTACATGTACACGTACCAAATGACAAATCACGACAGAGAGATGGATTATGTGCTAGGAAGCCGGTAATAGGTTTTATCCTGTAAAGTTAAAATCATATTTTTAAAGAGGATTTATGATTTAATCATTTCTTAATTTTTGCCATGGCTATTTTTTTGTCAACAAAAAGGTTGACAAAATAATAACAATGACTATAATATTTTGGGTCATTAACTGCCTGTTTACCTTTCAAATAGCCCACGTTCTACATCTCACGCTTTCATGCAGCCGCTCGGCTCACTGTGTCCCAGACATCAATAGCCCATTTAACACTAGAGCCGCAGTGAAGTTAGTCCTTCAGTGTGGCCCCGGACACATTTGCGTACATACTGCTAAAAGAATGTGGCCATATGCAACCCAAACCACCTCCGAATGTGGTCTGAGCGATTGGATCTCAATGCATCCTCAATGCGTCTTGGGTGCATTCACACCTGTACTTAGAGCTGTCCACTTGTGATCAGATCACCCAAGACGCATGTTAATGCCAGGTGTGAACAGGGCCCAAGTCATCCAGGTTAAGAACATCTGCTCAGAAAAAACAACACAGGGGTGTAGTAGCTGACTTACCTCCTATTGTGCTCTCCTGGAACTCATGGAACTGGCCCTTCACAAAGCGCAGAACAAGGCTAGACTTCCCCACTGCAGACTCCCCTAGGAGCACCAGCTTGAACTGGCAAATTTTGTTGCCGGCATTTGGTCCGTTGGGTCTTGTAGCTCCACCCCGACTTGCCATGACCTGAACCCCACTCTCCTGCTCTGTACTCAGAAGTGTTTAATGGTTCACTCCCAGAACTGCAAAGGAGCAGAGACATTTCAATACCTCAAAAGTATTCTTTTCTAAAAATGGCATTAAATGTAATCTCTCACTCTCCCTGTATCTATTTGCACACTTGTCTGTCCAAAGCTTAAGTGGACACTTAATTGACATGATAATCATGTCACTGTACTTAATACATCCAATTCTATAATGCATCACAATACCTGATCTAAGCATGGATTTGGTTCAACACTGTTGCTGTTCATAGTGCGGGCTGCACCACAAATAGCTGAATGTAAATTCTGAAACAGCTAATTTCCAAATTAGTGTGCATATATATTATCCTCAATGGAACAACCTGACCAATTTAGTTTCAATTTGTGTAATATCCCAAACCTCCCTAAATCCACATACTTAGCTGTAGAAACATAATGAACAGTTAATCCAGATAACCTCACCTTAACTTATGGTAGTTAGTAAGTTACAGTCACTAATGCTGATTAGTAATCATCTTCTGGCATGCATTACACTGACAAGACAGTTCTTGCATTTTATGAGGTTCTAGTACTTCTGTGAAGAGATTCATCCGGGATGAGTTGACCTAGATCCTTCAGATCTTTAAGTTTTCATTTGTTAACTGGCATTAGTATGAGGAATACCCCGCCAGCGCGTGATTCAGCAGATGGTATACAGT
The DNA here is from genome assembly GCF_013368585.1 of Megalops cyprinoides. Taxonomy (NCBI): domain Eukaryota; kingdom Metazoa; phylum Chordata; class Actinopteri; order Elopiformes; family Megalopidae; genus Megalops; species Megalops cyprinoides. Next base: position 15,959,142 of record NC_050592.1, read on the forward strand.
ATCTGCAATTCTGTTATACAGCTAACTAGCTCTATGCAGTGCTCACATTATTTATTATGCACATTTAATAATGCATGCTGTAACACTGACTGTTCGGTCATTTAAGATAACAACAAACTAAATAAAGAACATATTAACATCTACGTAGCTATACAAGACGAATACCAGCAGTACAATGTTAGCTAGCTACCCAGCATCACGAAATATTTTCCTAATGCTCCACGTAATACGTGAAGCAAACACACTGAAAATACCTGCCTAGTTCACGCCACTTTCCCCAATGATAGTTAGTATCCAAGGGGTTAGCTAGTCTACGGAACCTTGCTAACTTTAAAGTATGGCGGACTGTGTTACTTGGCTAAAGTTAGCTAGTTAAATCTAGCTATCGATAGTTTACATTAACATCGTAGCGTGTTCTCAATATGCTGCTTAACGTTAACGTTAGCTACTTACCTTAAGAGTTGTTTATTTGAGAAGTGTTGAGTGCATTTAATTAACCTTAGATATATAACGTCACTAAGAGCAGCCTCTTGTCATTAGCTACTGACTAGTTAGCTGATTAAAATCTAACTAGCCTTACAACCCCTATAACACGTAGATAGCTAACGCTAGTTAGCCATCTAGCAAAAATCCACCAGGTAGCAAGACTAGCTAGCCAACTTAGCGTCGTAAATAATTCGTTTCGTAGTCCTCCTGTCAACAATATTACCAACTTTCCGGGTATCTATACATTCTTCAGAGAAAACATTCCCTTGTATTGCCAAAATAGGATGAACAGACGTTGTAGCATGTATTCAGCGACGTTGTCTGTCACCAGATAGTGTTAGCTAGCTAATCTTGGGAATCAGTACTGTCATCAGACAGGTGTCACCAAAATGTACGAGCTGTAGAATACATTTTGGGCGTAGCTAGTTAGCAAGCTTATTAGCTAGTTAGTTCAAGCACCCCTCAGCTAACGTTTGCTAGGCAGAGAATCGCAGTGCAAAGAATAGCTAACTGGCTAGTACTATGTCCTTTTTCGTAAAATGCTGAAATATGACGCCATTTTGAAAACACTGTTTCTTTTTTAAAATTTAACGTGTGCTAGCTTCACTTCAGTGTGCCATCCAAAAATGCAAAAAAATGTAACTATCTAGTCAAGACTTTGATATGAACTGCCAGTGACCTAACGAAATTTGCTTACCTATGGTTAGCTAAGTTGGCTAGCTTCGTGATATACAAGGATAACTAGATCTGTCGACATCAATCAATACATGCTAACATTCGCTAGTTAGATGCGTTAAATAAAAACATTGGCTATCACAAAACAACATAATGTTTAGCTAGTAACAGGTAGTTATTACTAAATGTCCACGATTTGGTCAGGAACTGACCAGTCTCTCTTTCCGTGTACGGCCTATTTAGCTAGCTAGCTAGCCACCAACCAGTCAAGGAACACGGTTGAATCGCTAGCTACATTAGCTAGCCATCTTAGCATTGTCTAGCTAGGTAGGTATTTTACCTGGCGGCTGGGCAAAACTGTGCCCACTGGTTTCGACTGAAAGGCTCTTGATGGAAATGTTTACGATACACAAGTAATTAATTTCATCGGCCCTGCTCTTGTCTCCTCCTTTCTTTTTCTCGCAACTTCCCCCTTTTTAGTACCAAAACACACTCACTCAAACAAGCATTTCCGCCCCTCATGCCACGTCAGACGCAACTTTCTGCAATGCCACGCAGAGGGATTCTTCTTTAGCGTTCGGGGCAGATATTTGGAGGAACTCTACTGCCATCCGCAGCAGCGAATGTCAAACTGAAACAACTACAGCTTTAAAATTTAATTTGAATAATCCATCCCAGTAACAGGCAATCCTTGAAAAGACGTCCCAGATCCAGAAGGATTTCTAAAATTTCCTCGTTATCTATTATTCTTCTGATACTCTGTGTCAAAATGGTTTTTTGAAACATGCCTTCAAAATTGGTCTTATTTCTTAAATTACATAACTTACTTATTCCAAATAAAATTTTACTTCACACAATGTAATGGCAATGGGGTGCTTAAAGTTAGTTGTTTTATACAACCAATTGATATTTAATTTTCACGTATGTTCCAACGCTTTGAAACTTTTTTTTCTGCCCATAAAGTGTGCAGGCTATTTCATGTAGGCTGCTGTTTAATTTTAAACAATCAGATTTCCCAAACTGGGAAAACTAACACCCATCAGCCAGTCCTGTTTCAAGGGATAACTTCGCGTAAATATGTGTCTGTGCCATACGGATGAAGCAGCTTTTATTTTGTTCCTTTATGCCGTCATATCTCAATATTTCGTTTTTAATACTGGCTACAGTAGCTATAGCTAAAATCAATGATATTTGTGCCCCCAGCTTCCATTCTGCATCTTGGGTAGACCTATTTTACTGCAGGTTAAAAGAAAGAAACCTTCCACCTCAGGTAAATTCAATGTTTTCTTGAATTATCTTAAGATAGTTTAGTTAGTAGTTATTATTGTTAATAGATAGCAATAACAAAACATAGTAGGTCTCAGATGTGTATATTATGTTTCTTTATGTGTCTTTATGAATTCACTTAAAAAGCGGACGGGTGTACCGAATCAATTTAGCCCACTTGAATCTGCAGGCTATTGGACAACGACGGTGTGAATCAGCTACAGAGTGTCTTACGGTTTCCTAGCGCTAGTTGCCAAGTGACAGAATATAAACACTGTGTGAAGGGTAGCATCCTGACACTGTAATTCCTTTACACTGAGGACGAAAATAAGACAACGAGAGATAAAATTAATGTAATGTTAGCGCAATGTGTATTTAAATAATCTGCGGAGAAAATGAGTCTACCTCAACGCAATACCAGGAATAAATATATAGACACATGTCCAAACATAAGAACGGTAACGTAATTGTTTCTGATGGCTTCAGATTTTACAGTTAATTTATAGCTAGCTGAACGTTACTTTCAGACGAGGGTGACATTGTTTGGCAAAAGTAACCACATTTATCAAATGTGAAAAATTACTCCGATCTATTGCGTTTGTGAAACCTGTTTAAGCGTCTAGTCAAGTGGTTATGTTTGTTATTAAAATCTTTGTATCTAGTTAGAGTGTAACCATTTCAACACGGTTACATTTTCCTTCCCTCACAGGCAGGTAAACTTATACCGCTTGGAGACAGAGCTAAGACATGTTTAGAGGAAACATCAAGGGTAAGTCATGTTTGTATTCACAGTATTTTCAGTGACACTGTAGATCGATAACGTTGATCTGGACGGCATACTGTTGCTAGCAAATGTGCTGCACTTCGTAGCAGTGTCGAGCAATATAGCCCTTTAATGTAGCGCTAGCTGTAGCTACGTTCAAGTTGACCTCTTTAAACTTTTGAATCAGTTTTTTTTTATTTAGAACATACAAGGCCCGGTTCAATACAGTAATAAATAGTCATTATACTAACTAGTTATCTTGCAGTTCTCTTATAACATTTATCTTACACCTGCACGGATTGTTGTTGTAAATTTTTCATGAAATACTCAATCATAAAACGAGCACCCAGGAAAAGCATTTTGTTGGAGCTAAGAAAATGCCTAGTCAATAGCCGTTCCAATGCAAATTCATGTATGCTTAAACAATACCTCAAACGAAGCTCTTCTCCTAGGTTTTGTCATTTGTCAGAAAACAATAACAGTAGGGTTTTAAATCGACCATTCAAAGACTGGATAGATGTGATACAGTACGATACGATACGTTTTCTGTAGCTTCGTAATAAGTTCTTGGGATCGTGTCTCTGTTACCTCGTTTTCCAGCCTATCACACCACCCATGGTTAAGAAATTCATCAACTATAAGCGTCCAGCCATCGGGGAAATCCGTGTGTTTTATGGCAAAGCCGACGACCCTGACATCGCTAGCACTCTGCTCCATGGCAGGAAGACCGAGTCGTCTACAACTGTGAGTCCTTATGTTGAGAGCCTACTGCAGCAATCACTTGTAACCACATTTTAAATGAAAATAATTGTCCACACTAACAAAGGATACCACCCTGTATAACCTGATTCTAAATTGAGAGTATTGGGTTGTTTTCTTGTCTTTAAAGCTAACACAATCACGTTGCCGCAACGTATTTTAATGACCAAACATACGTTGCTACAACGTGGAAAGGTGCCATTTCGTAACGGCAACGTAATTTTGTGACGTTGTCAGTCCGTAACCTCGACGTGCTGGCGACCATATTTCGCGGTGACCAAACGAGCACTTACTGGCGACGTTGCTCCGACCAGGGTACGATGTCGCGGCAACGTTATTCACGGTACCAAATGATAACATTTGCAAGTGACCAAAGGACGACGTCACGGCAACGTAATCCAGGGTGCTATGAAATAACGTCTGCAACCGACCAGTGTACTACGTCGCGACAACGTTATCCACGGGACCAAATGGCAACATTCTCTTAAAAACGTTGCTGCGAAGTCACAAGAACGTCGCCAAAAGGTAATGTGACCAAATGAGCACTTACTGGCGACGTTGCTGCAACGTTGTGTGTTAGCTAGGTTTCTTGCGAAACTGCACTGGATTTCAGTAGATTAGCATGAGCTGCAGCTTCCTGATTTGGTGACTGTAAGGTGAAAGTTGTGAGGCGTACATCAAGTGTGATGTTTCTGTTGCACCCCATACAGGCTTCAAGCTCATTGGTGAGCTCTCAGTTTGTGCTTTGATGCAGCTGATGGTTGTTTGCATGGAAAAAATACACAGAGTTGAGTGTGCATGCTTAAGTAATTGAACTTAGTCAAGCGAAAATGAAAAAGAGATCAAGGTCATTGGAGTTTAATGAAGTGAAAAATTGCACAGAAAACACATTCCAGGAAGGAACTTTAAACAGGGATTCTCCTAGATTAGCAACTGACTCTAAATGCGCAATTGATTTCATTCAGCTATGCTGCTCATATGAAGTGTGAAGATCATGAACCCGTATTTTATCTACAAAACACATTCCATTTGCATTATCTCTGATGGTTTAAGAGACCTGACAACAGTAGATCTTACTAAAGATATAATGTCTATAGCTATGTTTGCCACATGAGGTATTAGAATTCTAACATTTTAGAAAGGGCTGTTTTTTCACTGTAAATGGGCCTGGCCCCATTGGTCCTCAGTTCTTGCTAGACAGCTAGTTGTATCTGCACTATCCTATGTATTTGCATGCATTAATTCAGCAAGGTTTTTGATATGCCTGAAGGTAATGCAAAACCAGTTTATATATGAGCCTATCCCTTTTTATTATTTTCAATTTTGTCAATTCAGAAAATGAATTTAAATGTCATTATAGAAGATAATAAGAGATTTTCAATTCATGAATTGAATTTCAATGTATTCCCTGATTTGAAATGCAGTTGGCTCCAACTCTGATGCATAAAACATAATCCATTTGATGGAAACATTGCAGAGTCATTTATCAGTTTTTTAGATGAAAAGCAGATTTCTTCAAGCAGAGAGCTCTCAACACTGTGGCCCCAATGGCTTGCAATGCTTGCTGGGCCCGAGGGTTAGCTTGAAAACTAACATATATGTGGTGCTCAAGGTACTCACAGGACTGCTCTTAAGCTGTTAGCAGCTGAGAGCCTTGAAACAACTCTGCTGATGGCAGTCTACATGTTGTCTGTTAATGATTGCCTCAGACCTAAACCAAGACCTTCCGTCTGTCCTTAGGTGTCTCCCAGCTTTCTCTTCCCTGTCAGGCTCTGTCAAAGTAAATGCACACCGAGCACATGCAAAACTGATGTTTTATTTGTCTGCTTTGGAGAACCATCTCTGAAAATCGCCCTTACAAAGCTTGCCTATTCAGTTTGATTGTGGAGGTTATTACAGCACTGCATTGGCCTGGTTTGCTGATTGCTCTTTGCTAAGTGAAGTTAGGATTCATTTCATCTGAGTTGTGGTAACATCCTTGGCCTGCCTCAGTGGCTTTCAGCCATCTGTCACATGCTTCCTGATCTTACAACTCCAATCTGATAACATGGGCTGATTAGAGTAGCCCTGATGGTGTGATAGAACGTAATGCTGCCTTGAAATTCCAAAAGACAGAGTGGGTATTGATCCACCCTCATATAAGGAAGTGGACCTTAGAGGATCACTTGTCCCAGTGGCTGCGAATACCTAGATATTACTCTTCACTGATAACAAGAGGGAAGGGATAAACCCAATCTGAAAAGATCATCTGATTGGAGTAGCCCTTTGTTAACTGAACCATGCTTACACCCATGTCCTCTTTTTTTGTCAAAGCAAGGTGAGTGCTATATTTGACACTAAGATGATAGTATTTAGGGAGGCAAGTTCAGAGTACTAGGTGTGACTCTACAGTTGTACCATTTAGCCATGTTTGCATAACCTGAATTGCGTCAATGATATATAGTTGTATTAAAGAAAAATGTGTAAAATGCAAGCTTTGTAATTCACCCTGGACAAGGCATTTGCCGAAGTAATAGATACTGAAATACTTTTATAACTTTAAAAAAAAACCTGTTCAGAGAACAGTTCCATCAACAAGGCCAAAGACATAAAAAAGTACAGACATTTTGTTCTGTTTTGACAGGCAGGGTCAGTGATCAACCCCAAACCAAAGACCCTCTATCAGCATAAGCTGCTTCAGCTACAGGAAGCTCTCTACTCCACCAAAAAGACAGCTCCACTTGGGAAGTCACATGACCAGCGTCCTGGATTGCCAAATGGGTTGGATGTGGCCAGAACAACGTTCGGGGTGAAGTGCCAGAAAGGTAAGCTACATAAAAATAAATCACAAACCTCTCTCTCTCTCTCTCTCTCTCTCTCTCTCTCACACACACAGACACACACACACACACATATTAATCATCTGGTGTGAGAGGTACAATATATGCATTTTTCCCTCCATGTCTGTGCAGGTGTGACTGCAAGTGAGATAGTCAATCCATCAAAAAATGCAGAGCAGGTGGAGAGAGAGAAGCAGGAAGGACATCAATTATACATCAAGTCTCACAATGACTACTTTGTGGGTAAGTGTATCAGAGTGACCTTAATCATCTTGTTTCTATTTATGGTTGTTGTAGAAAGGTGTTTTTGGTCAGGATCTGGGCCCAGGGTTATGGGTTTGTGTCCTAGACTCTACCCTTGAGTGAGGCACTTCAGTTATTGCAGCAATTAATGAACTAGCCAGGACAGAGACACAAAGCACTGGGAAATGAATACTGCAAGTGAATGGGGTCTCTGCATTTTTATCAGTTAATCTTCATTGGAAGTGGTATGCTCTAAACATTAACCATTTAAAAATGGTCTTTATAGTTTAACTTTCTTTATTTTTGGATCCTTTTTGTAGGCAATTTACATTAATACCTCATGCCAATGACTTTAATTTTTACCCTTGCATACCTTCAGGTCAGTGAAGGGCTTTCCAGTAGCTGATCAGATTTGTCACACCACAGGTGAACGTATCAATAGGAAATACAACTGGAACCAATACGTGAGGGATAGCAGATTTGGAATTTCAACCCCTCACTACAATGATGGACGGGCGGTCAGCAAGTGTCTCAACCAGGTGGAAAACCTGCTGAAGTGAGTATTCTGTGTGATTCTTTGTGTCCTGTCTGTCTTTCAGGTATCGTTTTCACTCATAGTGGCATGTAACCCCAGACTTAAAATCAAGGGTGTCGGAGTTGGGGGGAGTAGGGGAGGGGGGCAGGCAGAACGTTACTTTACAAAGACATATTTTTGTTTTTACACAATTCTCCCTTTTGAGTAAATCTTGTCTTCTTTCTATTTGGGAATCAAGTACAATAATGTTGACCTTGTGCTGTGCGATCTGGCAAAAAGTTTACCTCACTATACATCCTCAAGGTGAAATTTAGACATCACAGCTCGGTATTGGGATATCTTGCGACGGTCAGCATGAGAGGGTTAGCAACACCCAGGTAATTGCCTTTGGGAGCAATTGCCAATCACAAGAACATCCCGATGATACTTTGTCTGAAACTTTCTGTCTGACGCTGCATAATTGATAATAATGAGAGCTGCTACAAGGTAATCACCCTACAGTCACTTCCAATAGCCTCTAGTAACTGAAGACAAATAACTGATCAAAATTCAACACAGTGAAGTGAAAGGTGTTTATCAGCCCAGCCTGTGCCAGAGGAATAACTGTGTGATTGACACGGGTGCTTCTGAGTCATTTTTTAAAAAAAAAAAAAAAAGATAACTGGTCAAGGAGAGAAATCACTCTGGAGCGTCAGCTGTTTATTAGTTGAACAGCAGTATGTGTTAACAATCAGTTAGCACTCCATTAACAGTTATTACAGAATATGGAGAAGTCAGGTGTACACTTGGGATGTGTTAAGAGTAATAGTTTCTACACAATGTATGTTGTTGTGTCTGTGTGAAAAAGAAAGTGAGCTTGCATGGTGGTTGTTATATACATGTGGTGAGCACATTGAAATATGTTGGTTTACCTGGTTACTGTGTTTAGTGTTTTCACATGGAGTTTATGACACTTGAATCTAAAGTGTGCAATGAAATACTGTTACTTTATAAATAAATTGTCATGTCAGTAAAAAGTAAATTATTAGTAAATACTCACTAAATGATTTAATCAATAAATTGTTTTTGTTGCTCTCCCTTTTATAGACACTGTTAAATTACTTAAAATGTATACAGAATCCTTTTTTTTACTTGTTTTGAAAGTCATTATCAGGTGACTTTATCAGTCATTATCATTCTATTTGAAATATACACATGATAAAAGCACGCCTAATTGAAAAGTACTTATCATTCTCTGGTGTTATTTCTCTCAGAGCTGACTATATAGCTACAGCTGCAATATTGCAGCTTAAATTGTCCAATCTGTACCCTTCCGATGACAAGATCTCACAAAGACTTTTCCAAGGATGGCATCAGTTCTACAATATGTGGCATAGCAGAGAATTCCCCCATCTGAGTTGCCTTTCCTCTTCTTTACTTCTTTCATGCTACTCCATTGTTCAGTTCACCTATTTCCTCTATGTTACTCTTAAAAAAATGTCTGATCTCACCTATTTCCACGTTTACTGTTCTTCTCCATTCTATCATTAATCAAGTCTTGGTTAACATACTTTCAGCTATCCCCTAGTCTGAGATCATTGTCATAAGGTAGACTGTCTCTCATGTCTCTTTGTCCTTCTGTTGAAAAATTGTGTTCTTCCTCTTCTTTACAGCTGTCTAGTCTCTTTGTCAAGCAGCCCAGGGGAGGCTTTATGCTTTCACACAATTGGTTTCTAAATCATCCTGCCTGTCTTCGCAGACAGAAAGTTGGGATATTGATTTCCAAGCGGTGTGATGACTTCAAAGAGAGAACGCAGCCACAGATTGGCAAAGTGCATGACCCGTAAGTTAGCTTTTGCAGTTTAATCATGATGTGGATGTGCTGAGTAATGTATCTGATTTCATATTGTTTCATATCATAGTACCCAGACCACAGCAAAACTTGCAGTCTGTTGTTGCAGAATTGCAGACACCATGAATGTTCCAGCAGATCACACATTTGGAATTGTTATGCGTAACGGAGACTTTGGTGAGTAGCCCTACTGTTTGGTTGCTTGATTTGTCTTATATTTCAAAAAGAAGTTTAGAATAGTTGGCAGTGGTTATTTGTTATCATTTGTCAATAAATGTGTTTTCAGTCTAGGATCCATCCTTTCTCAGAAAAGAAGTCATGTCACTCAGAATTGTTTTTTTTTTTTTATTATTATATACTTATATTTTTAAAGGCTTCAGATATTATTTCTATAATGTCAAACATATATTTCTATAAGGTGTAAACTTATATATATTATAAGTGCTTTTCATTAAAAAATATATGTTGAATAGGAGTAGGAGTCATTTTTATGGTGATAGACTTAGGGTCTCATTCGGTAGAGGGAGCTCTAACACAGGAATATCAGATGTATACCAAACAGAACTTTTGCTTCAGTAGAAATATCTAATGGGAAGTATCTTTTCAATTTTTTGATATGAAACCCATTTATTACAGTTCAATTTCTGTACAAAAAATGTTTGCAGTATGACTACGGTTAAATACATCTGAAGTACATTTATCATTTTTTGCTTGTCTTTAAATGGAAATGCATGTAATACCACAAATCCAATTAACTGACAAACAGAAATATCTCAGTGATATCTTACTATCATTTTTGGGTTGTTGACCTTTGTCCTTCTGAATATTTAATCAACATTTGTCATCCTTGTTTTAAGACTTGTTTTGCTAGGCGTGTAATCTTTTGAGCCTGAGGCAGGTATTGTATCAACCCACCCACTCATTGCTGATTACACACCAGATTCAAGTACCAGGTAGACTGTTGGACAGACTCTTCTTTGGAATCAAAGTAATTCATAGCACTGTATTTGATATTTAACAGAACCCTGAGGCCCCCAAGTTGATTCACATACTAGTGGACTAAACACAGATACTAACAGATAAGGAGTTAAGAGCTAATAAATAATGGAATATAGCCTTCAGCAAGTCTGTGAAACATTTTCGCCTCTCTGACCTTCATCACATGCAGTTCTGAAAGCACTATTATAGGTCCTTTATGTGTAAAGATCAGAGTAGAAATTTTGGGTGAAGACTCTATTCTGATAGTGATACTCTCTTCAGGGGTAGGTGATCTCCTGTACTCAAACCTTCTCGAGCAGTCCCTGAAAGTGACAGAGAGACAGCGCACTCTGGCCAGTGCTGTTCAGCTCCATTTGAAGAAGGCCAACTTCTCCAATTTCACTTCCCTGCTGCAGGCCTTCAGGTATTATGACAAGGTAATGTTCAATCCCCCGCACCCAGGTCTCACTTGTAAACATTTTCACACACAAGTCCTGTAGCCCTACACACAAAACTGTAGTCCTACAGTATTCATATCTCACACACCAAAATTTTACATGTCTACAGTTCTACAGTCCCACAGTTCTACACATTTACAGTCTTACAGGCACACACACTTACAGTCTTGCAGGTCACCATATCTGCACACACCAAATCCTACAATCCAACAATCATACACACTTGCTGAACACATGCCAGCATCAAGAGTTTCATCTCACACACTGAATTTTAATAATCTGCCATGTGTACATGAGATCATGAACAAATCAGATGTGGAGTAAATGATGACCCAGTACTACTACAGCAGTTACAAAGCTTCCTCAAAGACCCAGATAGCATGGTTACATGGTTACAAGAAATGGGTGAGTGACAGTGATGCAATTCTGGGTTTGCAGAAAGGACAGGGGTGGATTGACAAGGAGGACCTGCTAGATGTTTGTCAACAATATAATCTGAACGTCAGTGTCCCGGTCCTGGACAGCCTGATGGAGCTCTGTGATATCGATAAGAATGGACGGATTAACTTTCTTGAGTTTTCCAACTTCCTCAACTGGAAGGGCAGGATGCCTATAAACACATTGGAGGAACAAATTCTCACCGGAGGTAATTAGTGAATGGACAGGAATATAAAGGGATTTTCCCCCCTATTTTGTTCTTTAAGCTATTTCATACCCTGCTTGCATTTATATGAGATGGAGGAGAGGATTTAGACTGGTCAATCAGTTTATCTGGGCAAGAATAGGGATGGCTAAAATATATCTGTACCTTGGGCGAAACAAAGCTGATAGTAGCTTCACTGTCTGAATGTGATACAACTCTCCAGTTCAAAGTATTCTCTCACATTTTAAACTAGCTAACTAGCTACTACATCTTTCAGAATCCATGTGCCTCTTTTTTCTGACTCACTTTTAAATAATAGTCCCAGCTTCTTTGCTTTCGAAAGCACTTTGTAATCTCTGACCAAATTTTAAAATTGAATAAGCTGACAATAGCTGACTAGCCAGGACTGCTAATTTATGTATAGCTAGCCAGCTGAGTAAGGGTATTGTTAGTCATTCACTATAAAGTTTAACAGTTTAATATTGAGAATAGGCTTGTACTTAACCAAAAGGTCTTGATCACGCTAGGAACCAAGTCTCAGAATGTCTGTTTTTTTTTCAGAATAATAAAACAACTGAGGATCAGAAAGTTCTTTTGTTCTTCTTTTAATTTCCTATTTTAATTAAAGTGTATAAGCCCAGCACTGCCCCCACACAAGTGCAGAGAGACAAAATCCAGGACTCTGATACTGCAAGCCAAACAGCGCTGTCAGAGGCCCTGATCAGGCCTGAAGATCTCGAGCCATTTGAGGTGGGCAGTGCGTTGAAGACTCCCAAAACCCTGACCCGACCCAGAACAGTCCCAGACCACATTGTGACATCGTCCTCTCTGATCAGAGCCAGTGTAGGCGACGCTTCCACTGCCAGTGAGTCAGACATGCACACAGAGACATACATGGGTTTTTCAGCACGTGCATCTCATTTGTAAACACCACCTGCTGTAATGTAGACTGCTTCCATGATTCTTGGTTCATAGTTCAGCATCAATAATACTTCATACATTTCCATTCAGATGCCTTTCTTCTGAGCTTTAACTGGTTTAAGTAGTGTGTAAGAGGTCAGTTAGTAGCTTAGATGAAAATGAACCAGAGTGAACATTTTCAGCTGGGCATACTAAGCACACTCTAAGAAAGTGGCCCTTGAAAGGCATACTAATAAAGGCTTTGTACCTCTAACCAAGTTTATGTTATTATACAATTGCCTAGGATCCTTTTATGAATTTGATGCACTATATTCAAGACAACCAATTTTGGTCCACTGAGAGATATGAAATGAAACTTACATCTCTGTATTGCCTACTTCATATGACATACAGTTGTGCAGATGGAGATTTCAGGCATGACTGGCAATTCACTCTGTATTTCCCATGTTTCTCCTCTAGACTCACATGGGCACTCATTGCCTGTACCGTATTTCCCATGATCCTCTTGTAGATTTCCGCACATATGGGATCCCCACGGTGCGCACAGACTTGGTGGCCCCACGCCTCAAGCGCACAGGTGACAGGACGAACTACGGTGACGAGTCAACAGCGGATGGTCTGCTGCGCCCCACGGTGTACTCCCTGAGGGGGGTCCATGAGCAACAGCTCTTAAGCTCCCGTCCCAAAGAGGAGGTAGCTGTCCCACAAAGAAATCAATCTATTTCTACCTCCGTGTTCCTTAGAGAAGTCTTTTCATCCTCCTCCTGTTTCCCTAAGTTCAGTTTATATTTTGGGGTATGAATGTGTATATGTAAATATAGTACTGCAGGTATAAATATATGCTGTTTATGATAACAAATTAGTTTCTGGATAAGTGGCTTTGACAAATCATAGTATACATGTGTCTTTAGGACATTCTCCTCTCACGCACCTTAGAAGCTTTTATCCTGCTGTGTTTATCCCCCTGTGTTTCAGATTGCAAGGATATTTCGTAATGTGGGTGTGGACATTTCTGAGGACACGTTTGAGGAGGTGTGGAAGTTGGCATCTCTGAGACACCCCAGGGGGGTTGTGTGTGTGGACAGCTTCTGGAATGCGCTGAAGGAAATAGACTAATTAAATTTCATTCTTGTCTATTCTGTGACATGTGCAAATCTCTAAGTGGCCCATCCAAATATGAAAATTGCATTATTTCAAGTTATTTAAGGGAAAACATTTAAATAACAAAAAATTTAAATCTGCATTGTCAGGGAGTATTAATGGAAGTCCAGATGAATGCTGATAAGATATCAGATGTTCCTCTAAAAATACTCTCTTGTCTTTAGTGAGTCATAAATGATGGAATAGACTAAAAATATGGAAGGTCTGTTACATTGTGTAAACACACAGTCTGTTCTGACTACTTTGGATTATCTGAGTCACTGTGCACATAGCCTAAAAAAGTGGCACCGATGCTATTGGTAGACATCTAAATAATAAAGAAGCCACAGAATAGTGTTTGAACAAAAGGGAAATTGAGTGATAATTGTCTGGTCTGAGTATTCAGTCTGAAGCAAAAACACTATCTATTTTTTCCTTGTACACATGAGTATTAAAGGTTTCTGTTATATCATTCTTGTCCTGCTCTTTTGGGAAATTTTGGATGTGTTTCTGTTGTTAAAGTGTTTCTTTATGGGAATACAGAGTACCGAGGTTTGGAGAAAAGGCCACTGTATTACTGTCAAACACACACTCATCTGATAAGAGTGGTGGCTGACCACAATTGTTAAGGTTCATTATCCTACAGGTTGTAGAAATGCTTCAAAATGTCACATTCAGACCCACATGGAACAGGTCAGTATTATGCCTTTTCAGTTTGGCTTTAACCAATTTGTTGTCCTATAAATATGAGTGTTGCATTTTTAAAAATTTGTACTTATTTTCTTTTAATGTTTTCACTCACTTAACACCGAAACATATGATTTTGTTGATGTTTCTAATAGTAACTTTGATACCAGTCTGCTAGCCAATGTTACACTATTTCAGGTGGAATACCAAGCAGTTTTCTAAATATTTTCTTAATTCCTTCTGAATGGGATGAACAATATTCTCTTCTTCCCTTTTTGCTCCCAGGTCAAATTATTCTCAGTCATCTTATGGTTGCTTTGCTCACACATGGCCCCAAAGAGAGTTTTTCTTTGAGAGCTTTTCCTCCCCTTGAAATGAGTTCATTTTGGTTCATAGCCAGTCAGATATCCTGATCTAAATCAGAGGGAATATTCACATAATTCCAGACTGCTTCATATTTGCTTGCCTAAAAGGCTAATGATAGCAAGCAGGCTGTCATGCAAGCTAACAAAAAGTGATGCAGTTTAAGGACAAACCACAGTGCAGAAGGACTAAATACCTTACATTTGAATCTTAAGTAGAAATGAAAACCAGAAATTCTTAATGACCTTGTGGATCCAGGGGTGGTCACCGTAGCTATACTTTCTTGTATTTCCATGCCAACACTAAAAATAGTTTTACCTATTATTGTACTATTTTGGTTTCCTAGTAGTCATCCATGTACAAATTAATTATGTTTACAGAAAATGTGAGTGTACAGTGATGAATGAGGCCTTGAAGAATGAAGGCCCTAGTGTTATGAATGTTATTGCTGAGCACTGGAATTATTTAAGCACTTTAAAGATTAATTAAAATAAGTGAGACATCAGCACACTGGGATTTTAATGAGATCAGGTAAGAGAAAAAAATGAAGAGTTAAAAGTGTAATTAGTGGGGTGTATCACAGTTTGCCCTGCGCCTCAACATGGGTAATTAGACTTGTCTACTGTAAGTGTCAGATGGAGAACAGCCTATAACGAGGTTAAAAGGCAAGGCGCATCATGAGGTTTGAGTTGGCAGTCTGACAGAACAAGTGCCGACGATGTTCCCCTCTTAACTTCTCTCTGTCCTTTTCTACGTCCACCAAAGCCCTTTCTAGTTCAGGAAAATGTACAGAAATTTATGAACTGTGTTTGTGAGGCTATGCTGAAGTTCTGTGAAGTACAGGCAATGGAAGGGTATTGTTCATCCTGCTATTTTTCTGTGGATCTGGGTATACAGATATGGGAATGAGACAATTGACTCAACAGTGAATTACTTTCCAAACATTTTTTTTTGAGGCGCTTCCCTTGCAAATGTACCCCGTATAGATTTTAATGACAGTTGACCTTATTGAATGAACCTAACTTAGTGTGTTTGTGTGTGGAGAATCAGTATAGTTTATATTAGTAAGCCAGCAATACTCATAAATTTCAGGTGAAAAATTCATACATTCAAGTGTTTAATGGCACAGAATGTATTGGAACATGCCATTCACTTTAATTTAAAACTAGTATTATCAGTGCATCATATGTGCATTAGAAGTAACAATTATTCATTCTACCCAATTTTTATTTTCACGATTGGCATCAGTGGGCCTGCCCCTCTGACTAAAAAGCAAAAATCTTCTCAGTGTCAGGTGTGGAGCTTTTAGCAATGCATTTGAGAACAAACTGGTGCGTGTTTAGAAAGAAAATAGCTTGTCACCAGGGGTTTGCCATGCATGTGAAAGGCAGGAGAAATGAGTATTAAGATGACAGAGGAAAAAATGTGTTTGTGAAAATATGTGAATTATGCATGTAAGTCCTATGCATACGCATGAGGAAAATTTTGCAGAGTGCTTGTTTGAAATTCATTTGATGAGAATTCAAATCTTCTTTCATGAGGGCCCCACACCTGGGCAGTTTATGCAGTA
Organism: Megalops cyprinoides; assembly: GCF_013368585.1. Lineage (NCBI taxonomy): Eukaryota > Metazoa > Chordata > Actinopteri > Elopiformes > Megalopidae > Megalops > Megalops cyprinoides. The sequence goes on from NC_050592.1 coordinate 15,975,279, forward strand.
TTACAGGTACAGATGGACACTTGTGTGCATGTGCTGTTGTGGAGGACAGCTCTGATCTAAGACAAGTATTCTCCATGGAAAGGTCCTGCCTGTGTGAGACCCCATATAATCTTTGTCCATTCCACTGCCCGAAATCACACCTCCATGTGATGCTAGGAGTAAGCTTATGGCCACACTGTTGGAGTGTCAGATTCCTGCCAGTGTTTCAGATAGTCATTACATCCAAATTTACTTTCTGAACCACACAAGAAGTCAAGGTCAAAATCTACTCCTGCTGATGACTGAGCTGACAATCCTGCTTCCTCAGCTCTCAGGTGACTGGTTGCCCAGACTAACTGTGTAGTCCCACCCGATTTTAATTGCTCTTGTGTTATTTGGTGCTACATTTGGACTCGGTGTCTTAGCTGACCATTTTTAGCTAGATGACCATAGAAGCATGGAAAATGTTTTGCTTGACTGCCAGTGATGATATGTGCAGTGACCAATGAAAAGCAGTTTTCAACTAGGAATTGGTAGAGCATCTGAATTTTTATGGTTGGTTGTTGCAAGAGACATAAGGCTTCTGCCAAAAAAAAAAAAAAAAAAAAAAAACCTGAAGGAGCTTATAAATCTGCATCACTCTGAAAGTACTTTATATAGAGACGTGTCTAGGTAACTGTAATCTGAAAGACATGAATATTCAAAATAATGCACTAGATCATTATTTGCCTCAACAGTAAGACTTAGATAAGCTGGGGAAATCTCCTCAACAAAATACAATGTTGAAACCAGCACTAAACTTATTGTTTGTCCTGGTTCAAATCAGGTAGTAATATACCCAGGCAATCAGGAGGTGATAATAATCCTGAGGTGAACCGATGGACCTTAAACAAATGTACTTTTTTAGAGACAGGAATATATTTCTGGTGGTGTCACTGTACAACACATTCAGCTCATCGATTTTATTATATACCCAGCTGTGCAAAGCCCAGATGTCTTGCAAAAAGCATAGAATAAAACTAGGTCAACTGACAGAGGGTCCCCACAACAACTCAAACTACCAACCAACAAAACTACTCAACAACAGCTTTATTGGGTTGTCAGTGACATCTTGTTTTTGCTCATACAATGTCCTAAGCTGGAAACTTGTTGAAAAAATATGTCCTAAAATTGGTGAAGTGTTTTAATTAAAGTGAAGGAAAAAGTTTATTTTAATTGATATGTACACACAGCAGAAGAATTATTTGATGCAGGACAACAGAAAACATACTACTATTTGTTTGTAATATTTTATTAGTTTAATAAAAAATTACCAAGACATAAAAAGGACCCAGTTACATTCCACATTAGTGTTATTTGCTTTTAAAATAGTTTACCATCTGAACTTTTGAAACTGCAAGTCCACATGATTTACACGGCAGTTGAGTTTTAAATGTGTTAGGATTTGCAGTAAGATGGTATTGCTGTTTTAATAAGTTCAGGCCAGATTATCATAGACAGAGCTGATCTATTATCCCCCCCCCCCCCCCCCAAGAGGGAGAAATAAAAAGACTGCTTTAATATGTTTGTAGAATTGTAAAAATAAAATATAATGAAACATTTCTGCTCTGTAAAACATTGCCTTACATTTCAATTATTAAACCACTTATGAGAGCAGTATAAAGGTGATAAATATCTTTTATACCAGTCTCAATCAACAAAAGCTAGTGCATATCGCAACATAGTAATCTTCATTTTGTAAATTAATGAACGCTCAGTTTACATAGGAGTGGCATGCATGGCTAAATATGAGTCTACTGGTCAAACCTCTTGTTGCCTAGTATGCTGTTTCCCACCACTGGTCCTGGCAGAACACCATACATGCCGGGTTTTGTTCCAGATGAGCTCTCTGTTAATTAGGTCTGAATGGGCTGTTAATTGAAGGAAACCAGCATACACAGTGTGCCATACAGAGCTACAGGTTGCTTCACTGAACACGTCAATGTGTCAAATCACAGAAGGTGCTCTGCTACTTAACACCTACTACACAGCCCTAATTGATTGGCCTTCCGAGTTTGCTAGGAGTTTACCATGATTCTTGGTGACACTTAACATGTGCACACTGAAATTGGAGCTCAGCCTAACAAATTAAAGCACGTAGTGCGTCAGATCTGATGAGCAATGATGATTGCCATTTTGAACGCCTTATGAGCTGCAAGAGGAAATCAAACTATTTTGACATTTTCACTGATTCCTGCTTAGTGCAGGGTTTCATGAACAGTGAGGGACTGATAATTGCCAATGAGAAATGACCATTAAATAATGTAAAGTACCAACAAAAAAGCAGAAACACAGGAGAGAAATAATAATGATAAAATACAAAAGATGGGAGTGTCAAGTCAAAAATACACACAGAATATGAAAAATGTTTGAGTCAAAGATGTGCCAAAAGCATGAGAGTTTTGTTCATTTTTTTCACAAGCTATCACTGAAACAACAGAAGCAGGATATGATGAAATAAATAACTTGGTAGCTTGATAGAAACACTTGGTGACTTAGTATCTCCTGAAGTTATAGTGAATGCTTTATAACCTAATATGGCAGCATCAGTGACTAGAGAGCAGCACCACATGGCTCCAAAAATGGTACCAGGACCTGAAGTGGTGACATATCTGGTGTCAACTCCAGCATAATACAAAAGCCTACTTGTGATTTGTTGTGTTCAATTGCAATTCTCTCACTTTCAAGGTTTTCAATTACAGTAATATATGTACTAGGCATAAAGAAGACTCTGCCCCCCCCCTCCAGACTGGGGGCTGAAGAGCAGACAAAAATGACCCTTCTGTCCCAAAAATCACTTACCTGCCACCACTCATTGGATGAAGTCTTTTATTGTGCCCCTGCTGGCCTCCAGACAGCTGAAGAAGCAATATCAGGACAATATATTTTATACTACCCATGCAGAAAGCAATATATCTAATCTTAAAGCTATAGTCATATCCCTGTCTAACATGCTCTTGAAATGCACCATCAGAAGGAACAGCGGCCTTTAGCGTGACCTGCCCAACCAGACCTCCAAAGAACAGTGCAACCTGCAATCAGAGTTGTGCAGTCCCTACAAATCTGTGGCTCCCTCCTTTCCGAGATCCTCGGGAGACAGCAGGATTTCCTGAGGCAGACTGCTCAGCCTCGGCAAAGAGGCGGGTGCTGTTTCTTCTGCACCACAAGAAACGTTAATGTCTTTGAGGCTGTGTGACCGTGGAGAGCTGACAAGCTGGCCTCCAATGACGGGTGTCCACGTGGGGGACGGGGTAGCAGAAATTGGCTGTGAGAAGGTGAATGGGATGTCCCTCTGAGGGGTCGTGCACCTGACCAATTGCATAAGGTGGCTCTGAAGTGGGACAGGAACAGAGGGCAGGGGTGTGGATAAAGGGTTGAGAAGCTCGCATTGCAGGTGTCTCTGTGGTGAGGGGACAGTTCTGTGAGGACTGCTGGAGTGCTGCGGAGAGTCCGTGTCTGTGACCTGGGTAGAGGTATGGTCCTGGGTGAACTGTGTGGATGGGCAGGCAGTGCTGCTTGGCTGGGAGTGCAAATAGGATGAAAGTAGGGAAGGAGCAGTCCAATCCATATGGGCAGAGCAGCTGTCTGTTGCTGGGCCCTGGAAGAACGCAGGTGTTTTGGGGCCTGTGAGCAGGTCCTCCAGCAGGAACATCAGGCTCCTAATGCCTTGACCTAGCTCAGACACCTCCTTACTCAACAGGCTGACCTATGTGGGAAAGGACAAGACAGAGGCATCAGGACATTTCTGCTACGCAGGACAGTGATAATTACAAAAAGAAACTTTTACCAACTTGGGATCATTCCATGTGATGTGTGTTAGCCTCACAGCATTTGTGTTTCAGAACGGTTTTGGGTGGTTGTTGATAAGTACTGTAAAGAAAGAAGTAGTCATTTCTTTTTAAAAATCTTTAATTGTTCTTGTGGACTACAGTTAAATGTGCTAATTCAACCAGTCTAACAGCATAAGACGTCAGATAATAATTATAAATTGCTTCAGTGTAAAACATATATTCACAGGTAGCGAAAGGGAAGCAAATGCCAAAACTAAACCATGTTTTTAACTTCAGGGAAGGGTGGTTAAATAAGCTAATTCAGAAGAGCCGTTTAAATGGAGCCCACAGTGATTTTTCTCCTCAATGTCACATTTTTCCTTTTGGATGATCTTTGCCAAGTCACGACTCAACATGGAAAATTGAAAAAAAAATCCTAATTTCTGCACTCAGCAGGCCTCAAACCCCTTTGATGAATGTTTCTGGCAACATATGAGACAGGTTATGAGACATGTAGAGGTTATGAGTCCTGTACTGACATTATTAAAGATCTAAATGACTTTGTAATAACCCTGTATAAGACAAAATGTGTATTTTACATACATAAAAAGCAGGACATATTTTACAACAGGAAGAGAAATTATTAAAAATTATTGAATCTCTGGTAGTAGTCTTCAATATCTTACATGATGTAAATATCTGTGGTTTTCAGCTCTGTGGAGTACTGCATGTGTGAAAAATAATAGGACATAACAGTATCTGATAAAATTACAAAATTACTTTAATTACAAGGGAATTACAGTGTAGTTGTACCATGTGGCCAGTCTCTCATAGTGTGAAAATTGGGTGATTAATACCTTTCTGTACATCTACCAAGAGAGCAGTGGAGGCACTTTGCCAGGGCGACAGCTGGCCCTGTCACTCAAAGGACGCAAAACGATTCATCTCTCACACACACACACACACACACACACACACAAATCCGAACAACGCTTCAGCATATGACACACAATGGCAACAAAAATGGCAAAAAAAAAAAAGATCTATATATAATTTTTTAAGAAACATATACATATATATATATATATATATATATATATATATATATATATATATATATACAGACTGTAGATGTCTGTGCTACATATTATATATATCAGCAGACACCGCAACCCAGGGCACATGGTTTCATGACATGATGATCTATTTGTTCAGATGGGTAATTACTGAAGTAAATCAGGGTAAATCCAGTGCCTTGCTGGAAAACAATGGTGGTGCCCCAGATAAGAACAGAAACAGAAGCTGAAACCTTCTGGTTATAAGCCCAGTGCCTTAGCCTTTATGCCACAATGCCGTTCCTAAATGCTACCCCGAAAATGGCAGCCACTCAATTCCCAATAAAATACAAGGATATCACATGCTGTTTGTGACTGTGACTCTATATCACTACACTCTCTGAGGACCATCAATCCATTTGTCTCTCTATCAGAACAATCCCATCATTCATTACACCTGCAATACTCTATCAGAGCAGTTACTCCAGGCTATATACTGTACCTCTACCCTCCCAGAACAATCACTCCAGCTTCTTCTTCTCTTTGAGCTCTCAGTGTAACACCAGGTCTTGCAATGAACAGTATAACGATAAAACAATATCATTTATCTAATCTCCTCTTACCTAAGCTAGTAATATTTGTTTTATTGTTGTGCTTCTTTTCAATAACGTGAAGAACCACTGTAGAAAACTGAGAATGAACCCTGGTTTTAATCTCTTAATGGAGTACCAATCATCAGAAAACTTCAATGATCATTTTGCCTCTTTCTATTTCTATATGTCTATTTTATCTTTCCTGACATTCTTTGCCATTGCATGTGAACTAGGCTAACTGCTTTCTGTCAATTGACAGAGAAAATGGACATTACAGAACTTACATGAAAAATGCATTTCTATGACAGGGAGCTAGGAGTGAAATACTGTAAGTGTACATATATCCCCAAAATGTTTTAGTGTTTTCATATTTTAAAAGCCATCATAAATATCATATGCTGAAATATAATGAAATATATTTGCACAATCATATGATAAAATATAATAAGTAATTCACAAATTTGACAATATATGTAGGCCTACTTCTGTAATATTCTGATTACATAGCTGAAAACAGACCAGCAAAGTTAGATATTGCTTGTAATTCAAAAGGAAAAAAAAAACATACAAAAATAAGCACGGCACATATGGTGACACAAAAGATATTTCAGCAACAGGGTGGAAAAGCAAGCATATTTTAGGGGCAAACAAATTATATTCAGTTGAATTTTAGATATGTGAACAATCACAGTTGCACAGAGTGTTCTATGCTTTGTTTAGCCTCCCTCTCCGGTATTGACTGTGTCCTTGAATGTGTGAGATTCAGGTGTGAGATCCAGCAGAGATTTACTCATGTATAAGCTCACCCCAGGAGTGGAACACAGCACACAAAACTCAAGCCCATTTCCCTACGTGCTCCACAGAGCCTTGCCTGTGTCCGTTTGTCCGCTGCCAAAAACGGCGATGTGTCACTCACGATGGAGATCAGCTGGGCTTCGCCCCTGCCCACCTCTCCCAATCTATCTGCCAGGGCACCCCGCATAAAATTCCATTAAATCCCATTACCTGCCCTGGAGCCCTGCACTGCACCCCTGATGACACCTGACCACACAAGGGCTTACATCCCTTTCCAATTGTATTTATATCTGTTCAGCAGCAGAAATAACTAGACATTTCATGGGGGCACTAACAATGCCAAGAGCCTTTCTGCCCTGAGTGTGGGTGTGTTTTTGAGCTGGAATATCACTGGAGGTACTGTAGCTTTGAGTTGACTCTCCTAATAACAAGCTAGTAACTATGTCACCTGGACGTTTTCCCTGTCCCCAAATCTCATGGAACATTTCCATTGTACCTATGAATAAAATATTTTACCTGAACTGCCTACGCGAATATTCAGCTCGATAGATATAAAAATATAAAACTTTGAGCAATGCAATTTGCCTAGTATAAGTATGGTGGCTTGTTGAGGCCATCATAAAATATTAATTCTGGGTTATCTCAAGAACATGAGACGCACTACTCAGTTGCTAATACTGAAATTGTACACTGAAACGCATTGGTAAAATGAAACTCTAAAAAAAAATAAATATAGGTGTACCATAACTTTTTTTTTTAGTTTTACCTCTCTAATCAGGAACAACTCACTGAAACACTGAAACCCAGCACAGTGTGTATTATTGAAACTCCAGTCCAAGGTCATATGTGAATAAACCCTTCACACCTTGCCGGTGAGTATTGATTCTAAGCCCATTCTGCTCCACCTGTTGCCCCCTGCTGCTCACAGACTGCTTCCTGTTTCGTGCTTCCTGTATCTGGGAAGAGGCCAGACCCTCCTGACAGGCATGCCTGGTCCAGAGACCTGAGGAGTGAGGTTCATGTCCAAGAGATTTATTAAATCACCATTTCCTTGCTTCAGACCTGGAAGCCATATGAACATGCTGCTCTATTTGGTGTTATAGCACACAGTTAACATAGGAGCCTAACATTATATTACATATATTGGTCACATTTTAAATATCATCAATTTATACAGCTTTACATATACTGGAGCAACATGGAGTAATTGAAAGTTACAAAAGTAGTGCCCCAAGTAGGAATCAACTCTGCAGCCTTTCGGGTTGCAAGCCCATCACCTTAACAAGTATACCGCACCGAACCTAATCTATTTCACTGGAATGATTGCTGCAATTAATCCTCACTTTATTACCCACTTTGGCTCCAGTCTCTGGCACATTAATAATTGAGGGACAGACAGTTGGAGCTGTGGGTTTAGCGTCCCTCCAGCACCGGCGGCCTGCCCAGGTGATGATTACACGCATGTGCGTGCTGAAGGGTCCTGACCGCAGAGCCGTGCTGAGCACCAGCCTGTCTTCACCAAGGTCCTGCTATGTGCGCCTACCTGAGCTCTGTGTGACTCACGCCAACACGATTTACCGCTTTGCAAGTCTCCCGCATCATGGAACATCTAACATTGGACGATGGACCCCAATCTCTCTCACACATCACTTACAAAAGTAATCAAAACTACATTTTTGTTCTCTTTTCAATCTAAAGCCTTGGTTCGCCCATATCTCCAGAAGTGTGACTGAATATTGTTTCACCTTACCTGTGCCACCATTATTAATCTCCTTTTCCCAACAAACACAGGGAGTCTGGGATACCCTTAAAGATGCAATAGGAGTATCACCATGTTCAAATGTCAATCGTTGTGCAACCTTTTGATGTTCTATGGCACTGAAATTGACTGTAGCAATACAGACAGTGATTCACAGAGAGGACCCACCTCTTGGTTGAGCTGACGTAACTGTCTCCTGGTTTCCTCGCTCTTTGCCGCTACCTCTTCCGTGCTAACCTGGCGAAAGTCTGTAACACAGGTACAGATATAGAGAAATAACCATTTCTTATCTGTTACAAAATAACAAAATAATAATCCTAACTCAATGACATAAAACCAGAGGGTCACCTGCAGGAGTCACAGAAGTCTTGGACAGGTACAAATGACGGGGGGACAGCTTTATGTCTGGAGTAGCACTATCCATACCAGCACTGTCCTCTGTACCATCCACAATCCTATACGCAGAGCAAAAGATATAAAGATACACAGACAGACGGACACAGACACATGGATGGATAGACAGACAAATAAATAACTGTCAGGCAAACGAATAGGTGGATAGACACCAAAAGACAGAAAGATATTAAGACATACATAGAAACAAAAGAGACAAACAGAAACAGAGAAATAGCCAGGTAGACAGACAGAAATATGAATACATAATAGATAATGAATGACAGATACCTAAGGTCAGGAGGGCCCAGACTGTTACCAGTAACAAGATTAATCTTCAGCTTCTTTCCTAGTTTCATGGTGTTTCTGTCTGTCCCTGTGACTTGACTGGCTCCACATTCCTGTCTGGAGGTGCCATGAGTGGGTGGGGACTTCCTCATGGACACATCCCTCAGATACAGAGGCCTGTTTCTGTCCAAATCAAGAGAAAGTGGAGAGGGGGCAGCTTCCTCCTCCTCTTCATGGTCCTCTGTAATTGATGGGCAGCGCTGGGTAGCACGTCCGTTACCTTTCCCGTCCCCCTACAGGGGTGCAAGACATGGATTCAGTTCTCTTTGTTCATCAGCATTTGCAGACAGGCAAGTCCTAGTGTCAAAATTTCCATTTTGAATGAAAACTCACAATGTAGTTCCATGTAAACAAACTGCACTACTTAGTTCCAGTTTGATACCAATGAGTGGATTTGTGACACTCTGCCTTAACCTGGAGCAGCTTAGGAAGAGCTAGAAATCAAAATCAATTGTGAAAATAAGCCACCATCTAGATGCCATTCATGTAGTTCCAATATTATGGCTTAACTTGATTTTTTTTAAATCAATTTCAATGCTCTCAGCAGTTGAAAGATAAATATGAAATAGGATGAAAAATAAACATATAATGTAGATCACGTTCTCATTTACTTTAATTGATCACAAGTCCATGTGCCTATAATCCTTGCATGGATGAAAAGGGGGAGTTTAGTGTAGTTGCATTCAGACTGTAAAACACCTTACGGGATCACGGCAATTTATTCCACTTTCTCCTTTATGTGAATGGTGGCAGTTCACTCATGAGCTTGAAGAGGAGATATCAATCTCGCTTGAAAGCAAATGCCCATCTGTGACCGCAAACCTAAGCGTTATGTAGGTACCCAGAAGCTGTAATATTTTAAAAATTCTGTTTGTCATCAGTTTACCTAAGGAGAATGCATGCTCTAAAATACATTGATAAATGAATGAACACTTTTAACAGTTCTTGCATAGACTTACTCTAAATAAATGTCCCGTTTTTATGAAAAAACGTGGACATATATTGAAGTGGGCCACAATGACAAAAAATATAAATTTGTATTTTTACAGACCTTGCAAAAAAAGCAAATCAAAAACAAAACAAAAAAAATCCAGTGCTGGTTGCATGCATAAACTGAGAGTGACAAATCACAGGCTAACTGGCAATAAGGACACCATTCTCAAATAAACAACCACAATTTCAGGAGCTCTGACTCGCGCTGGTGAACGATTTGGCCAATGTGACCTTTGACCTCTGTGGAATAGGAAATGTACCTCTGGAAACAGGTCACGGCCTGTAATGAGATCTAAACAATAACAATGTGTCTTGTGTATTTGATTACTTTGACCATAGTGTGATATAACCATCTTATATGCCTTGTCTGATTGCCACACCAGACCCACCAAAATGACCTTTGGGCCCATTAAATAAAGCACGCTCATTTAAAAAAAGGACAGACGGAGTGAACAATGGTGGATGCCAATTAAGCTCCAAGTCAAAAGGCCCACCACATGAAAAATGAAATAGTAGATCGACTCAAGGGAATGGTTGCAGGAAAGATTAATTAGTATCTGTTTTTCTTACAATAGAATTGCACCATGTCATAGTGAGCAAACCAATAAAATACATTGTCTTTTTTTTCAGAACATAGATAAAAAGGGATCCTTTGGTGAAAAAAATTGCTTTTTTAACTAAATGATTATTAAATTCTGACATACTGTACCTGCGATACTGATGCTTTGCCAGACAATCTTGAGACCACCTGGCAAAGGAAGCATTACATTACGTTACATAAGCGTTAAATATTTAGGATTGCACAAGATCACATGAACACTACATTGATTCAGATTCTATAGATACTATACATTGCCATAACAGATTACAACAGAAAGACAAACTGATAGACAGACAGGTAGGTAGATTGGAGCCCTGGAAACCAAGGCAGAGAATTTACAGATACACTCTGAAACAGGTACACTCAATAACGACAGGTGTTTTCTGCAACAGAGTGCTACTCTGGCCTGTGGAGGAGCAATTTATCATGCTGAAGTGATGTTTTACCCTTCTCTTAATTCTCTATATCCCCACAGACCCATGCCACACTTGAGAATGTCTGCCCTGCTCACAAGCCTAATAGATACTTTAAAGGACTAAATTTCATTTTTCATATTAGAGTGTTTTCTCATGAGCCCTTTTGAATTGCAGTTGGCTACAGTTACCTGCAACACCGCAGAAAAAAGAAAAGATGTCTACATCAGAAAACCCAAGTGGTATTAATGTAATGTAGGTCAATTTGCTTTGAACAGGTTATAATATCCTTGTAAAATACGACAGCTCTTTGATATTGCAATTGCACTGTACTGCCTGTGACAAAGCTGTCTGTTGTTTTGCTCAAAAGGCTTTTAAAAATTATTTGGGAATGGATTACATAAAGAGTTCACATTTATTATGTAAAACAACCAAAAAAGGATCCATAAATGTAAATACCAAAAGAAATTAAATGAAACATTCATTTTCTCATACTAAGAGAAAGCTCACAGCTTTTGCCTGGCTCACCTCATTTTGAATTAGAGAACGCCTCTCCCGATTTCTTTCACACACCTGCATTAAACCCACAGCAATCAGTATGATTACACACAGATGGGAGACACTGACTCAGAATGCAATGCCTAAAGACAGGAATACACATCTACAACTCACAACCATTAAGACAAAGTATACATAACATTAGCTTACCAAACCTACCATGTATAAGTATAGGTAGCTTAAGAACATTTGTTCTGATTAGACACATTTAATAATGGTTCACTGAAGTGAAGGCTTCTTGTAAATCATTTTTGTAGCTGTTTAATACCAATTGCTTCCACAAATTGAATGAGATATATTAAATAGCAACTTAAATTACTGGCTAGATACAATAGCTAGGGGTGGATAGCTGAAATAGTATGTAGCTAGCAAGTATAATTTTCAGTGAATTTTAATGGGGAAAAACTTTGCGTGGTATTCTGTTGAAGCATTGTAAATATATTAGTCGATACTGCCATCAGCCAGCACAATATTTTGAAAGCTTTTTTTTTAGCTCAGGGAGATGGACACCTAGCCTTAGTACTCAAAATCAAGGAAAGCTTCACAGGGAAGGCAACTGGCAATGGTGCACCTGCTGTTGACTTAAAAATTCCTCTGATGTCAAAGTTGGAAAAAATGAATGCATATCAAACATTCAAGAGTTTATACAACATTATCTGTGGTACACTAAGTTGTAGTACAGGACATAGTACATTTATTAACTTTTTCCGGTTACCCCACCAACACACAACAGTGATCACATAAGCTAATTAATGAATAATTAACAAGTATTGTAGAATGATGGCACTCACATCACTATCCTGTCCCTCTCTCAGGTTGTATGTGAGATCCTGTTGAATATCTTCTACAAATTTGTGGGCATATTCAGGGTAAAGGTCGAGCACCTCGTATAACCCCTTCAGGCTAATGCACTGGAGGTCACAATATGTCAGAGCCTTAACATCTGCCTTAGTCTTGATTGCTCTGTTATGAACGGACAAGTTTGCACCGATCAAGTCTCCTTTTCCTGAAAAAAAAAAAGTTTAAAAGCACACTTGTATCATAACAACAAACTGTTCAGGATGAGCATATGGTTTGTGGGTTACACTCATGAACACACTGTAACTATCGTGAAAGTGTTTTTAAGGGCTGCATCAACTGAATACTTTTGAGTGGTTTACTTAGTAATTATCATTTGACTTGTATCTAACTGGAGTTCGAAATAAATTGTTTCATAAAAACCCAATCAGTATTTAAAAATAAATCCTAGTTTTACATTAGTTGAGTTCAGCCAAGGAAAAACATGCAAACATGCAATGTAAACACCAAGCAAATGGTACTTTCTGCCTTTTATGAACTAAAACAACTTTACTCCAATATATTCATAATGTTCCAAATGCATAATGTCATTGGTTTTGATTTGAATGTTCTGAGGAGTTTGACAGGGCTTTTAGCAGGAGAGCAGCTTCAGAATTACTTCACGTCAACTTGACCTTCATAAGCATTTGGCCGGGGTTTAGACAGGGGGAAAAAGGTTCCCTCTCAATCGCCATACAAATACAATCAATCATACAGCACACAAAGAACTGCACAGGCTCTATCAAGCATACATTGCACATAGACACACACACACGAACCCACGCTAACACATGAGCACACATGCACGCATGCACAATGTTCTCACTTAGAAACACAGACAAAAGGGACGCAATTCTTGTGCTGTAACTATATCCCATAACAAAAATATTCATTTCTGCCTCTAACCGACTGCAGGGCCTTGGCTGAGTATGGATTTATGTGCATACATTGTCCTCTTTCTGCCACCGAATCTGAGCTGAGGTTAATATTCTAAAACAATGCCAGTCAGCTCTGGCAGATACTGAGATGGAGCCAGGGTCAGTGGCCGTCTTTCCTGGCTCATTACTTCTGCAGCGAGAGTCTGCTCCAGCTGGAGCCTAATGGCACCGCTCATACCCAGGATAGCGAGAACCATGCCGTCCTTCAGGACCTCCATGGAGCCAGAGCAGACGAAGAAGATGGCCTGCAGAGCATCACCCTGGCGCAGCAGGTATTCGCCCGGGGCGCAGAAGGAGGTCTTGATGTGGAGTGAGAGGGAGCGCAGGCATCCCCTGCTGGCCGATTCAAACAGTGAGAGCTGCAGGATCTCCTTGTTGAGGTGCATAGTGATGTCGGAGCGCAATTCGTCAGGGAAGTCCTTCAGCAGCTGTGCACACAAAGCTTTTATTCATATGCATCGCCAGTTAGCAAGTCCATGTGTGCACTCTGACAGTTAAATGCTGCCATCAAGGTCATTTCATACTTGGAAGTCTATGCGATCAACATTCCAGTTGAAGTAGACACGTTTTGTTAAAGCTTTTTACCCACTTAAAATATACTCCTTATTAAGGGAGACATACTTGTAGAAAGCATTGATAATGAATCAAAAGCCAGACCTGTACTTCACTAATAGCCAGTGGCTGGAAAAAAACAAATGGCAAACTAAAGACAACCAGGGAAGCAGCAACCTTTGCCTTGTGAATGGGCATATTTACTGACAAATGCAGAAAGTGTCAGTAGCTGGCTTCAGAACGAGTAGTTATTGCTGTTTTAAAATCAGTACTTGTACTGATTGAGAGGGACATAATGCTAAAATGCTGTAACATCTAAAGACCATACCCTATAATTGGCATCAGAAAGGGCCCACAGATTGAATAATCAATGGCTTGCGAATGTCTGGTCTAGAAACAAGTTAATTAATAAGTTAATACTTTAATGAAAAGATATACAGTGTTTTACTATTGCTGCAATAGTTGATTATGGGACATGGGAAGGAGTCTGGGAGTGAGAGATGGGGTGATGGAGATGGCACGGAAGGAATTTAGTACCTCGTTGGCGTCAATCCCGTTGTTGACCGACCAGATTGTCTGGAAGTACTCCAGCATCCTCTGCTTGAGCTGCTGGGGCAGGTGGTGCACCCGGATGAAGTCCTTCAGGTCCTTTGTGCGTGTATGGTAGAGAGACCAGCGGGAGTACATGCGCTGGATGATCGCGGTCACGTTCCCAAACACCAGGGCATGCATCAAAGCTGCACGAGAAGATGCAGATATAATCGGATTAAGAGCGAGCAGGGAAAAGCTGAGGCTGAAAATGCAGAATGGTTCTTAAGATCAGTGTCTTAGGTAATAGTTGTAATTTTAAGTTCCGAAACTGAACTTGCAACTGGAATTAGGAGTTGAAATGAGCTTCATGAATTATCACTATAATAAAAATGATATGAATACGAAAACATGACCTTTGGTAGAATGCATTTTTCATAATTATATTCTAATGGAAATGAGTTATTGCAATAATTACTGATAGCAAGTTCATAAGTATATTACAATTATTAATTTTCTTTTACTAAACAAATAAGTAAACATAAGATGCAGGGCAAATGCTTAAACTGACATGTAAACAACTGACAAGACTTAACATTCTGATTGTTTCAGGTATGCCATCCCTGTTCAGTAACACACTGAGAAGCTAAAAATCAAACTTCCCCAAGGCTAGGCAGAATAGTACACTCTATCAGTGAATATTGTGAACAGACTACGCATAGCTATTATGACCCCAAACCATTTTTTGAAAAGATCATGGCACATACTCACAGAGCCACACATAATGTGACTCATGATCCAATGAATCACGAACAGACAGACCCACTTTTAATTCAGGAAATGCATAGCTAGATTTGTGAATGTAAGTCTGAAATATTACAGTATGCAGCCAACGGTTATTATGATTTATTTGATCAGCAGATGCCCTGATCCAGAGTGACAGACATTTTGCACATTATCATTTTAGACTGTAGAACATTTTCAAATATTTTATTCAAGTCAGGTATTTTGCTCAAGGTTTGTGGAGCTAGAGTTCGCATTTCAGCCTATAACCTTGAACCTTTACCCCTTTGGTGAGAAATCCATTTCCTTAACTGTTATGCTGCATGAATCCGTAGACCCCTGATCTCATTGTTCTCCTGATGTGTAGCAGAGAGACTCTCAGAAAATGAAATACAGAAAATCTAATTTCAAAGTGTTAATTTAATTTTACTGAGTTGCACATTTTAATATTAGTGAAGTTAGCAGTATTTATAAAGTCATGTTTTTCCATTTAGGTAATTTACTACATCTAAGTCATATGTTCTATGCATTATTATTTTCCCAAGATCTATCTTTTGATGGATACACACCGTCTTGGCTTGCATGTAAGGCTTTATATGCCACAAAATATGTTTTAAAAAGGCTACATTTTTAAAATTGTGAAAATGTCAAGACTGGAAACTGTAACAGTAGCTGTAAGTGGGAAAAAGTGCTGCCATTAGCCAGAGTATTGCCAGTGGAAATGGACACTGGGAAATGCTGAAGCAAGGCAAGTGCAATCCTCTGATACACTTGCCCACGGGCAATGAAGGCTACTTTACACACTGAAAGCCCCATAGTACAAGACTCTCATGACGACTTGGCATTACATTTTACAACTGATAAAGATAATGTTTGCCAAACGTTTTGCCACATACATGAATAGTTTATGATGGCATTGGATTTCAAACCTTCTTACTGTACTGAAAACATAAACTCTGGGATGCTGATGCTGAATAAGAGAGCATTGTTGCTAACTGACATTATCATCTTTTTTGCTTTATTAAAGTGCCCTTTTTCATTGTATTCAAATTCTCCTCTTTGAAAGGGCAAAATTGTCTCACAATCAGGACCACCTTATATTTGGGCCAATATGGTGTTTAATTCAGAACTGAGCAGAACATTCTTTGTGTTACGGGAAGATAAAACTTCAAGTAATAGTTTTTCTATCGTTTCAGCTTTGCTAATTATTTTTAGTAAATACATGACTGTCTTCATGAAAATGGGCTATTCGGTACTTTCCAAAGTAGGCAGGGCAAATCTGGATACTACTAATATCCAAACAGAGCCACAAGTACATTATCTTGTAAAATATGAGAAATTTCCAGAGAGATTAATTTGCACTCAACCCTTGAATTTATACTTGCTTTTCTAGCAGAGAGTAACTGCCACCCCCTACCTGTTCACCACACTGGTATCACACTACTGCTCCCTTGGCAACTCCCCAGACTGTTCTGCATCATAGCCACCACATTGGCACTTCCCCACAGAGCTAGAGTAGCTTTTATTAGTGTCTTTCCACTGTTGTCCAGGAGTTCTTCTTGAATGCCTTTCAAGGATTTTTTTGCCTCTGAGTTTTCTGGGGTTTTTTTGGTGGTGGTGGGTGGAGTTAGCTCTGGAGAAATTTTCTCTCTCTTCGGTGCTTTCTGATGATGCAATTATTAAGAGGTACAGTATCAAACAGGAGCTGAGGTGGTGTATGGATAATGAGGGGGGTACCTCCGATGAGCATGGTGCAGATGGAGAAGATCTTCTCGGCGTCGGTGTTTGCGGAGACGTTCCCGAAGCCCACGCTGGTGAGGCTGCTGAGGGTGAAGTAGAGTGAGGCGATGTAGACGCTGCGGAGGGAGGGCCCAGCTGTGCTGTTCCCGCTGCTGTACGGGGATTCAAGACGCTTTCCCAGCTCGTGGAGCCAACCTGCAGCCCACAGCAACCACGCTGGTCAGGGATACAATTAAAAGATTGCACCTAGTCTTCTACGCTGTAAAGCATCACTGGCTATGTTCATAGACCTTATTCTGAATGTCTGAGAATCTGAAGGATAAGAATTCTGAGAATGATATTCTGAATAAGATATTTACCTTATGTTATTAAGACATTTATCTTATGTTTAATACTTCTGACAGTTCATCACATAAGTAAAGTAAATCACATAGGTATTTGGAAACCCCATAATGTTCAAACATGAACAGACATCTCATGCTATTCATACAATAACATCATGTCAGTAATATTGTAATATTCAACAATAATGGAATATTTTCATGTATTGGATGTGCTGCACTGCACTCTGCCATGTATGGCAAACACATACCACTGCTGTGAAATATTATCTGAAATTAAAATCTATCAGGCGCACAGGCGAACACTCTGGATGGGACACAGTCATTTTAAAACCACTTCAAAACCAATAAAATCACTACTCACAAACTCAGGTCAACCCTCCTGTATTGGGGGTAACACTCACCGATGTCCCAGGAGAATGCATTGGCCTCCATCTCCTTCTTTCCAATGACGTACCAGATGCAGGCCATCCAGTGGGCCAGCAGGGCGAACATGGACATGAGCAGGGTCAGAACCACCGTGCTGTGCTGGGAGTAGCGATCCATCTTCTGCAGCAGACGCAGGAGGCGAAGCAGGCGCACCGTCTTCAGCAGGTGAACCACTGACACCTGCACAGACCGAGGTCCCAATTAAAAACCTCTCAGAAGTCAGACATACCACACATCATGCTAATTATATTGTATGCATATTTCATAAAATGTATTTTAGAATATTTATATATTTCTCCTCAAACTTGCAGCACAGTGCAAAGTTTTTTGACATACATTAAGAATAAATTTCTTGCATTTTGAATTGCACGTTATAATATCATTAATATAAGAATATACAGTTTGATATGAAAATGCACATGTGTGTTCTTCTGCAGACAGTAAGAGTGTCTTACATAGGGATTGCCAGCCTGTTTATTTGACAGCAAAAGCAATTTTTTCCAGCAAACATAACTGACTCTAAGCTTGTCTACTGCAGTGGTCTGGCTTTGCGGGCAGCCATGCGAGTCCTGGTGGAAATATGCTAACTGTGAGAGACAGTGAGTCGAATGTGAGCACCAAGCGTATCAGCCACACTCCTAATACCTGTTCCATTCATCAGCTCAGCTGCAGATCACTGATTTGACAGAACCTTAACCAAACTAACTACTTTCATTGTGTGAAATGGCAAATACCAGTAACTCATGCAATGCTGTAACTCCCCTGTGTATTTGCCTCAGAGACACTTGTGTTTAACATGCTTTGTGGTACAGCTTGACAGCCACAGAGCCTCTCTCTAGAGTTGAAACCAAAAGCTACAATCCTGTGAGCTCTGGGCCTACTTTTGAATGAGATGGTATTAACTGCAGAGTTGCATATTCATTATGCACTGGGGTAACTACCCAGAAACACACGATGCTAAGCTGTAACACTATATGTACCAACAACAACTTACGCATTCCTTATTCCTGCACATGTCATGTATAAATCTGTGTTTAAGCAGTTGCTCCTCAGATCTCACCACAGACACTTTTGTATGTGTATGTTTGCGTATGTTTGGGGAGGATTGTGGCGGACGGGCGCTGAGATGGCAGTCGTGTGTGCTTTGTTTTTGTGTTTGTGACACATGGGGCCGTGCAGGAGGGGGACCCAGATGCGCGTGTGGGAGCCAGTAAATGGAATAATAAATGGGCAGAAACGTAATAAAGTGCTTGGCGCTGGTATCAGAGGGCAGTTCTAATTTTATAACACACAGGAAGACAGACTGTGTGTCTGGCAAAGAGCTCAGCAGCGGAGATACGGACGCCGACATGCAGGAGGCGCCACCACAGATAAATGAAAAGCAAACACGTACAACCAAAGAGGAAACCTTGGAGGCCCAACACAAACACAATCAGGCATGAAGATTCATTTGTCTACCGAGGAAAAATTCTTCATCTTGGCACTACCTATCAGTTAAATAATAACAAATAAATTAACTCTTATTTTCCTACAGCTGCAATTTAATGTACAAATTACAAACAAATGCAAAGTAGTACAAATTGTAACGTTCACAAAACTAGCTCCCTCTGAGATTCTTAGTACAGAACAACATTTCTCAATTGTGCTTGTCTTGACTATCGTGTAAATCAAAATCTCTGGTGATCTGGTTATGTGAAAACAACTCAAAATTCATTCATCCTATATAAAAGAAAATAAAATAAACTACAATAAAAAACATCTGTCAATTACAAAGTACTGATTTGTGAACAGGAGCGCAAATAACTACACTGCCAGTGACCTGCCCTAACAGCTGTTTGGACTAAAACGGCAAACTTAACAGAGCCTGTCTACTCACAGCGTGGGGGAATTGTCTCATCGCTAATTTGATTAACCTCAGGCTGTATGAGAAAATGACACTCCCCAACAAGAGAACGGCAGCTGATTTTTAGTGTCTAATAATGGAAATGCCAAGCAGTCCCAAGACAGAGCAGCACGTGAGTTCGGTAATATCAAGGGACATCTAGGTCACCTCATAATTGCCAAGGATTTTGAGAGATGTCCTGCAGAACACTGAGGGCCATATTTCATGGCTCTGAGCACAGCAGACCTGAGTGCACACAAAATTGCCATGTCCTCCACACCAGCCCCTCTTAATTGGGCCCTGTGGAATAGCTGCAAATTTCTTTCTCTATTGTTTAAAGGGGGAAAGACAGTATGTTTCATCAGGTGCGTACACCATTGACCATCACCACAGACATAATCATTCCATCCTCTTAACTTATATGGGTTAATATGGCCCACACGTTTCAATATACAGAGCATGATATACTGGTCTGCATATGAGCTTCTATTTATTCCTAGGATAAAGACATTTGACCTAACCTTTGAGTAACAAATTTAAGCAAGCACAAACCACACTCTTTTTTGTCCATTTCATGTTAATTTTTAAAGTTATGGGCAAAGTGCAATGCGGTAGGATTAAAACCAGGCCATGGTGTATGTGTCTTCCGAATGACTCTTTTAGAAGTGCAATATGCTCTACTTATACAGTCATTAAGCTCTGTGCTCGGGTTTAATGACTGTATAATGACTGTTAATGACCCTCGTCAGATGACAAGCTTTAGGAATCGCCCACTCATTTATAACATGCTTATTTAAAATTGCTGGAGGAGGTGGATTGCCATGTTTCCAGTGGAGTGTTTCCACTGACAAATGCCTTTGTTAAATCATAATTTAGATCATGCTGTTCTGAAGCCGATGCTCCCGGGTTCAGCTTTGCATCTGTCACTCGCAGCTCTTCCTTTCAAACGTTTCTGAGATGGTGGATGTCTGTCGACTGTGATCTCACGAGTGTGGCTGCCAGGCAGACTGCTGGTAGCACTTAACAAATTTATTATGTCTTCAAAAGGGATTCCTGGCTGATATGGTCTCACACGCTCACATGATTTAACTACTTATATAGAGGTCCTGCACATTTGCAGGTGGCCTGTAAGGGACAGAGTATAAATAGTTCTCATAATTAGTGTCTTTTCCCATCTTCTTATTAATTATTAAGATGGTTTAATTGCTTAATCTGCATTGGCTAGGGAGATGCCTGACAGTACCATTAGAATGCATGTCAAGAAAATAGGTCAAGGCCTTAGATATGACTAATCTTTATTTTTACAGAAGGACAGTGCCTTTTAATTAAACTTAAATTAATTTATTTTAAACATTAAAACATTATTCACATTACAACACGACCAAGTACCAATGGAATAGGTGCATTCTATTTTAAATAAAAAATAGTGTTTTTGGTAAACATTGGTAAATAGGATTCAGATTTTTTTTTCCTGGCATGCTATGCTGTCGCATCACTTGTACCAAGTCATTTGTAATATGTCAAGTAATGTTAACCTGTATGGGATATTTGGAATAAGAACCTCCTTTGTGGCTATGTATAAAAATTTTCACCATTAACTGTGACAATTAACAATGGTGAGGCATTCAGAATAGTAGTGAAATGTTTAATATATCAATACTCACCACACTGACTTTGAAGGCATAAAGAAGATCAAAGGGAAGAGCAGCCACAAGGTCAATGATGAACCATGTGGTCATGTAATGGATGCATATTAATCGAGCTTCAAATATAACTTGTCCTGACTTACTCACATAGGTTGTACGGAAATTTAAAACAATATCTGTTGAAAACAAGAGATTATAAAATAATATTAGCTGAATACAGACAGATTATACACACACCTAAAAAGCCATTTAATAAAAAAGGCTATAGTTTTGTTAACTTATCACACACAATTTGTGCCCCATTAAACTGAACCATAAAAGTGGCTTAAAAACCTTCAGATAGCATCGTCTCATGCATACACTGACACCAGGTGAGTTTTGACGTCTCAGGGAAGTTACTCTTTAAGAAGGCCACAAGGATTTATTTCAGTACACTTCACCTGTACACTTACATTTACCCTTACCAATTATGAAAAGAATTTCTACAGCAATGTCGCTGACGGTGGTGCTTCGCGTGATGTCATCGTCATCTCCGATGAAGCACACGTTGTATGGTACTGTCACAGCCACGTAAAATGTGGCCAATAAGATTAACCAATCCCAGCCTGCTTTGAAGGTACTGAAGTGGAGCAGGATGAATTTTGATTTTTTTGCATCAGCAACCTTGTACTCTGGAAGTGCCGGTGGGTCTCCAAACACATTCTGTCCAAGGACAAGAGGAAAGCACCATCACTGACCTTAAAAAGCATACTTTATCAATTCATATCCATCAAAAGGATAGTTCCCCAATGAATAAATTACACGGTATGTAACCACAGCAACTTTTTTTAGTCAGTTTTAGATTCAGAATGCTTTTTATTTGGTCATTGTATGTT
Source organism: Megalops cyprinoides (assembly GCF_013368585.1). NCBI lineage: Eukaryota > Metazoa > Chordata > Actinopteri > Elopiformes > Megalopidae > Megalops > Megalops cyprinoides. Next base: position 15,997,126 of record NC_050592.1, read on the forward strand.
TTACTGTGTGGCAACACAATCCTTGTGTTATCTAACCACTACCTCAATGAAATGAAAGAATGCTTCAGAGGACACTTAAATGAATCAAGGTAATACTACATTCAAGCAATACTGCTGTCATGTTATATTGTGACTGTATTCAAACAGAAATTTTGGAAATTTATCAGAGCTTAATTTCTCATTTCTGTCACAATGATATGCTTTTGATGCAAGGATTTTTGGAAGCCACACAGACAGAGGTATTCTCAGCATCTTTTTATGTGGAGCATCAGTCTGCTTTTGCATGGATTATATACATATTGACAAATGTAGTCAGGTTTGAGTCTGTGTGTGTAAGAATGGGATGCTCCCACCTTGTTCAGTTTGATTTTGCTCTTCTTCTGTCGGCTCTGCAGGTGTCCGGAGATTTGATAGAGAACCGTGCGGCTTCGAATTCGAGCAGAACTGAGGGGAGACTGTGTTTTGACTTTACCTTTGTTGCTCTCTGTCAAAAGATAACATTAACACCCCCAGTTCCACATGAAAACAATGAGCTTTCAAGCAGCTATTGCAACCAAGAACTATTCCTCCATGGCATAAATTGACTGTAGACTCTTGAACTATGTATATACACTATATAATTTCACAGGAAAATGTGTGATACTCCGAATCACCTTGCTAATCATCCTCGTTAACAATAAGATATACCCCACACTATCAGAAATATTTCCCTGTGTATCTACAACATCCTACTAAAATGAACTCTGGGTATTAACAACCCAAAGGCTGAGTTTGGTGCCGTGTAATGATCAGCTTATTGTGTACATGGATAAGAATAAAGCAATCAAGGGATTTCAGTTAAGAATAAATACAGGAGGAATTCAAATTATAATCAGCCACTTGTTAACTGAGAAGTACTTATTTGGACAGACCGCTGATATATTACATTGCAATGTTTGACGCAATGTCATGACTGCATCTCAGTGGTGGCATCGCAGCGGCGTTTCTTATTAGGAGCTATGACCTTGTAGCCGATTTTCGGTTAATTATTGATGCACGGGAAAAGTGGACCGAGGCAGGAGTTGCAGAAGACAGAAATAATCTATAAACCTGCGAGCCGCCGGGGAGCCTGCCGAAGCGGCGTGCTTATTTTTAGCTTGTAATGAATTTCCCCTCACTTAATAACCGCTGAGGTCAGCCCCGGGAAAGGGAGTGAAAGTGAGCGCGGGCCTGCCTCTCTCTCTCACAGGAGGGCTTGAAGCCCGGCTCCGTGCAGATGCCAATCGCTGCCTCTGCACAGCAGTGAGCCAGAGAGCATGATGGAGTCCCACCTGTGCAGCGGATCTGCTGATCGGAATGCAAAGCCGACACATGGCAAGCAGAGCCTGACTACTACTTTTTATCTGGGTTACCTAAGAGGGGGAATTCTGCAGGAATCCCCTGACCTCATGTAAATTCAGGTTTCCATGGAGCACCACAAGAAAGTTGTCTATCTAAGTGTCTACAACCAATTTACATATAATTTACATATTACTATAACATTTATAATGTTAAAGGGAACCTTGGAATTGTTCTGTGAGGAAAAATCATTAAGATTATTTTATCCTATAGTGTCTTGATATGTAAGTTTGACACTTCTGGTTTTCTGGAAAATGTTAAGTATCCAAACATGAATCACAGGCAAAATCTGTATTGGGACCTATCAGGTGTACATGAAGTCCAATGCTATTAAAAGGCTGATTTATACATGACTTCTTAATTCAACTACACACAGTTCCTGGATTTTGCTTTTCATAGCAAAGCCCAGGTGCCTTGTAATGCACAACATGTTGCTTAGCTTTAGTTTAATTCATAAAAAAAGGTTTGTAACATATGACTTCTGAATTGCTTAATGGGATCAGCAATAAATAATGTCTGTATTAATTTTTTATCACCTGTGAGTAGCATATACAGCAGGAGAGTGCCTGAGTTCTCATGACTCATACCTAAGTATACGACATTAAATAATAAGCCTCATACTGACCTTCCTTCCTGCCCTCTTCAGGAATAATCTTGTCCTTTGTATCTGTGATGTCCTTAAATGATGCCAAGAAGAGAACCACATCTCCTTTTTCATTTTTTATGGGGACTATGTCCAGGAGGCACGAGAATAAATTACCTGTGGAGATATGTTGCTTAAAAAACACAACTAACTCACAAGATATAGTTGAAGGGTAAACATTCCATAAGGCATTTTCCATTGAGATCAACAACATTAACAACAGACACCATGTCTTGTGCCACAAATTATGATGAAAATTTAGGGATTCCTGGATTTTGGTTAAAGAGAGATTGCTGCAGACTGTCCATCACAGTTCCTGCTGGTTCTGCTGTCCCCTCAGGATTCATAATTAAACCAGCTTGTTACCATTTCTCCCACTTTGCCTCTACATCACATCACAGCTCAGTAATAAATACTGAGCATAGATACTGAAGAAGAAACCAAGTGGCATTGGGGACATGCATAACTCAAGAGGATAACAAAGGAAAGGAACAAATGCAAACAACTATAAAATTCACCATCATGGACTGAAATGAATCACATTTTTTAATTAAAACACAAAAACTTGAGATGTAAGACTGACATGGGATCCTGTATTTCATTAAATAAGTTCCATAAGTAATTACAAGTAATAATTGATAATAACTTATTTCTGTGTATTTTCAGTTTTTCAGTGTGGATTCACAGCCCACAACTCTTGGTTTGTAAGTGCAATGCTGTAACTCCTGTGTCACCAGGCAGCTGCTGATGAAGACTGTTATCCTCTTAGACCCAAAATTCAATAGCACCATCATTCATATGAAATATTTTTAGAGTTATAGGGATGTAATCACATCACAATGTAACAGGGACGGCAGCCACCCCCTATATCCATTTGATACAATTGCTTTCACCTCTGAGGTTGTAGATAACCTTGGGAAAACAAACCTGTTAAAAACAATTATGTGGAAGCTTTGGAACAATGCTGGAATAGCACCACTGAGGATTCCCTAATGGCCAGTGGGCAAATCTCTTCATGTCTTTGTAGAGAAATTTATGAACATTCATCCTGATAGAGAAATGAACCAAATTTATCAAAAAACACAATGTGCACAATTTCCAAAAATAGTTTATAAATCATTCCACAGCGTACTGGTTTCTCCTTACATATGACCTCAATATATGACATAGTACATCCAATATGATGAGCCTTTAAACATACAATCAAAAGACAATGTCCTTCCAAGAATGGAGCAGAATTACAAATAGATTAAAAAACATCAGAAAAGCAGTTGCTGATAGACTTGCTTGATATAACTCATATAACGGATATAGCATGATATAACTTGCAACACTGTGTTATATCCTCCATTATAAAAAGGATAGTTTTGGCCATGTAATCTGATTGGTCAACTTGTCATTCCAGCCAAGCTGATATTAGCCATAACTCTATGATGCCAATGGAACTCAGCTTCGCTTCATACATAGTGACTGCAACACCCTCATGCCAATAATTGCAATAACGCACATTCTCTCATGTATTATTGCTTTATTATATCTTAAGGGGCACTGTATTTTATAATGACCTGAGAAAGGTGAGTATTTCAGTCTAAAGCTCTAAAAACATCATGGAATATTTTGAATGGAGTCTGCAATACACACCCTCATAGACGTTGAAAGCCTCTTTGCTTACCATTTTTCTTGTAGAAGGTTACCTCCGCCTTGAATTCCTTCCGCTCCTCGAGGGCATTATCGATGTGGAGGATGACCTGCTCGCTCGTGTCTGTTCCATACAGGAATTTACACGCACAGCTCTTTTGCATGACCTCATTGCGTGCAAAGCCTGTGAGCTCACAGAAACCATCAGAGCAGTACACAATCGGGAAGCCCTTTGACACTTGTGCATTTGCCAGGATGAAGTTACTATCTGAAAAAAAACAGAAATAAAAAGGAGCATTGTGGAATTGTGGTTATAGAACTGTAGGTTTGAACAAAGCAGCCTAAAGTAGACTCTATTTTCATTGATTCTCTTTCATCATAATTCTTTGTTCATGATAATTATCAGCAAAATTTTTCAAAATGCTTATGTTAGTGCTACAATTTATTGTGCATGATTAATTTTCATAAAAATTGGACTGCAGTTTGAAAATGCTTTTACCTGGTGAGTTATGACATGTTTATTAAAGGTTTCCTTGCTAAATTGTCAATGCTACTTTTAGTATTGAACCAGTCTATGTCTCATGTCAGCTCATAATAATAAACTGAAAAAATGGCCGACTGCTACACAATGTTTGTGTAACCCATTGGGATAAAACTCTATATATGAAAAGGGACATTAAAATGTCATATTCATGGTGCCAAAGGCTATATTTTTGATTGATATTCCCATCGTCCCACAGCTCTGATACAGGATGGAGACTCTAGAACTTGTCACAAACCAAGTCTGAGGTCCTGTCAAGTGAGTCTGAATAGTTTCCTTCGGGGTGGTCTGTGACTGAATTCCCATTTAGGGGTTTGCGACTAGGCAAGAGAGGGTGCTCATGGGAGCTCTCTGCAGCAAAATGAAAGGAGATGAGCAACACTGCTCTCACAGCTCACAAAGTAGACTGTGTAAGTCTTTTACAAATACAGAAAGATGTAAAATGTATCGCAGGACAAATGACATTAGCAAAGTTAAGTGGGTCAGAAAAGCGAGAACTGGACAAGCACTGCTCAATATCTGTGACAATTGTTGAAGTGAGAGTGTGTGTATTGGTTTTTGTGTGTAGTGTATTGGTCCTGTGAAAGTTTGTGTTTATTTTTTTAAAGTAAAATTCCTGAGAGCATCAACTTGTCATTACTTTTAATGGAAAGGTGAACAACAGATACATCATTCCATTAGTGCAGCACATTACAAAAAGATGTCCATTTGCAATTACCACTGTATCTCAAGCTTGCATTTACATTTTAATATTGACACAAATTACTTTGTAAAGCACAAAGCACATCCAAAAGTCACATCCATGTATAATTACCTTTTCTCTTACACATTTTTGTATACAAACTAATCTCTACCTAAGATGGCTTGCAGTTAACACTTCTGAATGTAAACACTGTGCAAAGAAAAGCACATTAATATTAATCATTAGTCTTAAACTAACAATGCCAGTTTTGGTTTAGGCTGTGTGTCTGTAATGAGAAAACTTATTATTTATGCAGGACTAGGAATAGAAGCTCAAAAACCCAACTGAGGCATGTGACACGGTTCCTGCCACAACAGGGCAACCACTGCAGTGTACCCAGCCTCACTGGAGCTGGTCTAAGTCATTCCCCTTCACAATGAATTACATTCTAATTGTGCCTGCTAGCAATTTTTCCATGACAGTGATGATTGATTTTTCATCTAGCATTTTAGAAATTTGCTCCAAGTAATATGCATAAATAGTGTTTCCATTAAATATCTTGATATTTAAAATGTTCCTGTATTGTTAGGTCTATTGTTACATTTTATTGATTTTTAATTGATTGGATTTACATCCATATTCAGTCTTATGACACAGAAAACCATATGGAAATTAACTGAGAATAATAAAAAATTATATTACTCTTCAGTGGATTCCATAATTGTTGATGCTGAGGCCCGAAAAACAATGTGTGAAATATACCTTTCTCCGTTACACCTTCCTATATTTTGGCCAGTTGGCCATAGAACTGTATGAATTCACCCTGAGCTTGCTGCCCACCTTTTCAATCGATCAATCAAGTACTTTAATGAAAACATATCTGATACTGTACAATGCCCCTGACACAGCCACTGTAGTAGCGTATGTACAAGGACTGAAGGTCCTCACACTTTTACACAGCTGTGGTTGTGGTTCATACCTACAGACAAGGGACCGTGAACTTCAGTCCTGGAAATGGGAAATGACAAGTCTTTGTGTTGATATGGACACCCTCAGCTTCTCAAGCATGTCCAGAGCTTCTTCAGAGGATAAGAAAGGCCACTCAGGTATGAGACCTTGCTTTAGTGAAGCAGTAATAGTTCCAGTAATGTCTTGGTATATACCAATGTCTTCTGCACAATGCTCAAATCTTGTGTTGTACAACATCACTGGCAGACTGGTTTGTTGCTTTTCCAAGTTGCAGTAACGGACACATTCTGATGAAAGTGAAACAGTCAGAAATGTTAAGGCTAAAGCCTGACCTCCATTCCTAATTTAGCAGCGCTGCCTGTAGTTTTATTACCTGTCTGTACTCTAACACCTGGGCTATTAGTAGAATGGATGTGGTAGGTGTGGAGAGGTCAAAGACTCTCGAAATTTCCCTCTCTATAGACCTCTGTGCTGAGAGTCATGACGGATCCAACATTTCATGGTACTGAATATGTCTTGAACAGAATGCAGTGGCAATGAAATTGGTTACAACAGTTTGTCGTATAAACTTTCACACTCAGCTTTTGGATTTACAACAACACAGCACATAGGAGTTGTTTAACAGAGCAGAATATAACCAGGGCCAGGTTATTTGTCACAAACTTTATGTAGGTTAAAAGCTGGGTCTGTAAAAGCCCTAGAGACAGAGAGGGAGGAATGCATGTTCCATGTAGCATGAGCACAAATGCCAAGTCTTTTATCATTTACTCTTGTTTTGTAGTTATACATCTCTCAGTTGCAGTTTAGGCTGCAACACCTGTAGCTGATTTATAGATCTGAGGAGAAAACGTGCACAGACCTGTTCAGTTCTCACACTAGTTTTAGAAATAAAAACCACGGAAAAAATCTTTAATTGAGCAGATTTCCTCCTGTACATCAATGCTTTTGACACAGCACTATTAGGAAAGAATGTCCAAATTATGTGATGAGAATCCATTTACAGAACAGGCTCTCATTCAATGAACCACTGAAGGACCTCATTAAAGCCTTTCTAATATTATTTTATAATAATTCACTTGGGCCCCCTGGGTGTTTTAAAGGCTTTGCAATGACTAAGTGGAAAACACATATTCTCTGGGAGACATGAAAATTCCGAAAGGCAAACCTGGCTTCCTCTTTAATCAATGGCAGGATATAAATAGATGTTTCTTCTTGGCCAGTCTGCAGGGGGTTCATTAAACCAAGATAAATAACTGTTTCTCTGACGGAGTCCCCTACTAGTGACTTGCTTCTCAGGCTGATATTTTGTGCCATTCTTTTTGATATGTGTAGAATTCACCTATATACAAGAAGTATTTTTATCACAGTACATTATTTATTAGCATATAAAATACAATCCATGTTTTTTTTTCCGTTGCCCATTTATTCAGATGGGTGAATTAAGCATATTGCTCAAAGATAAAACAAAATGTGAGTATTGATACCATAATATCAAACGTACACTGTGATTATAGTTATTTTCTAAAAAGGGCATAGAATGTGAAAAAGTATAGAAGTCTTGACCTAGAATTTTCAAATAGGTTATTGCTAATAAAGATCTTATATTTAATATATGTTAGACTGGTGGTAAATTAACTTATCACATAATTCAACAAATGAAAATAGCTTGTTCTAAATCCCAGGAATAGTTTAATTACAGGAAGTCCTCAATATGCCATGAAAGCACAGAACCCTTGGTGTACTGATAGTTAGAATGAATAAAATTTTGTATGAGAGAAATACTACTCTGCCCTGCTTCAACTGCATAGGGAATCTATAATAAATGATCTTGCCAACACGGTGCTATTTTAAGCCAAGTTTAGTCTAAATACCGCTACACAGGGAAACTTTGGTGACGTTTTCCCCGTGAAACCTTGAGACTTAAACTAGCTTTCATTGAAACTATTGGACAGATATATATATATATATATATATATATATATATATACACACACACAAAAGATAATATAACTGTGAGACCACAAAATGTTTTGTGAGAACAGGAATTTAGGGAATTTATTTGTGTCTGTGTAATTAAGAACTGGTGTGTAATAACAGGGGTGCAAATAAATACAACAGCAAAGAAAAGTGGTGTTAAAGCTATGCCCATCTGGCAAACCTAAACTATTGGAAATGTAGTCATTTTAATTAGAAACTTGTATGCATGATGAAATAAAGTTCCTTAAGATGCAACATAGTTGGATAGGAATCGAGGTGGATAATATAACAAAAAAAAATCAATAAATAAAAAAAGTTGCCTAATACAATAAAACATGAACAATAAATTCTATGTTTCCAAGAACACTTTGGCTTTACAAATGTATATAGGGATTTTTTTACATGCAGTAAAACATGGCAAATGGCTTTCAACTGGGCTGGCTGATCATATCAAGCAGTAGGCACCTAAATATTAAGAGCCTTTTTCCAGGTTCATTGTGTAACCTAAAGACTTTGAAACAAACATGTTGTTTGAGAATAATCACCATATTACTAAATTAATAACACCTTTTAAGTAGACCATGGTTATTCACTTGTAAAATTGAAGCCAAAGCAGTTGACCTCTTTTTGGGATGATAAACCACTGTAGTTCAGTACACATTACATAAGGATGAGTTTTATAGTTCAGTACACATTGTACAACGATGAGTTTTATAGTGACAATCAAGGACAAACCTGCACAGGTTATTGTAAACAACGTTCCATTTCTATAATTGTGTACTTGAAGCATTTTATTTGATAAAATCCATATAATTCAGTACAGGTATCAATAATAACTTTAACTTCTTATTGTTGAATAAATCAGATAGGGTTTACATTAAACCTGTGGAGATCACATGATTTAGCTTGCTGCAATAAACAATGTACTATACCCTACAAACTACACTTTTGTGTTAGTTATAATTTTCTTAAGCAAGCCTCCAACTGTCTTTTACCCATATTTTACCCAGAAAACACAGCTAACACCCCTATTATTGAAGATTCTGACCAACACTGACAAACTGATTTTGCATTATTCTAATAATGGTACTGGGATATCACACCCGACACAACCAATCAGGGTCCTCTAAAACTGTGCGACATAGACCCATCTATACACTGGGCTCTCAGTTGATTGTATTCTTTAGCCAGTCAGTGTGTATGTATAATAGTGACCACATAAAGATGATGCTCAATTATTTAGGTAAGGAGGTCACAAGGTGGCTCCATGCAGCAGAGGCTTCACTCACACCTGTAACCAATGAGGACATGAGTGGGCAGAGTAGCACTGGATATGAATGAATTGTCCGCAAGGGGGACTTTCCTGAAGGTGGATCCCTGAGGGGTTGTTCCATATACTTATGACCTGAATTAGCCTTACAAATGAATAAGACTGTTCTCCATACTGAAACACATCGAATAGTTAAACATTAATGAAATAGGTGCCTCCAATGGCCATTGAGAAGCCAACCTTTACTTATTCAGGCTACTGTAACCTCCATCATGACAAGGGTTTTGTTGAAAATAGGAATCTTTCCCAAATGTACATGAATATAAATTTCAACATATTAATCATTGGCTATCTGAAAAATTCCATTTATAACACATACTAGTACTAACTGTGTAAATGAGTGGGACAAGTAATGTGTTCTCTGAGCATCAGAATTAAAAGCCTACTTAATTCCAGTGTCTTAATTCTAGAATCTTAGACAAGGTTTAAACACATATTTGCAATGTAATTCTATTAATCTGCTTCATAGTGTGAATCATAAAAAAGCTTAATTAAATCTGTTGCTTTTGAGAAACTAATCACATTACACACATGTGCACGCGCATACACACACACACACACACACACACACACACACACAGCGATCTCACTCGGAGAAGTGTCAGCACACTGCAATAATTACTCACCATATGAAACCGCTAGAGACGTAAATTTGCGCAACGCGTGCAGATAAACCGGGGATAAAGTGTGGACTAATCCATGTCGAAACCCTCGAACGCCATAATCTGGTTGATAGATTAATGTGCATTCGCGTTTTGTCATTTTTTATTACCAGTTATTCCTTCCATTTTACTACCGTTCAACTAAGCAACCACGTGACGCTCAGGCATGGTTAATTCACTAATATGCTGAATTGACTTAAGTTGCGACAAAAGGTTCATCTAATCGTGTCACACTTCACAGAGTCTGTGACCAAACTCCCACACAACTTTACAAGACGTATTAATTAGCATTTGTTTTGTATTAATCCAATAATCAGTTTAACTGCAGAGCATTATATCATTTAAATACAATTTCAAAATGATGTCTTGTGAATTTAGTTAGTAAGCGTACATTAATCAATAAACATTAGTTGTTGAATGTTCGTTTGCTTGTTGCCAAGACTTAATAAATAATAAATAAATAAAATATTTTGACTGTAGGCTACATTGTGAATGAACAGCGACCCAACGTCATCCTGCATATAGAGCCGTTAAAATCAGTAATAATTATGTTCATCATTTGGTGTATACCATGACATCACACAGAAATGTTCCCACTGCCCCTTCTAAGGTGTTCCTTAGTGCAAAGCATTCCATAAAAGAGGACAAACAGATGAGATGAAACCAGTGATATCTCATCACATCCAGTAACGAAGGCAAGGTGTTTGCAGATAGGAGGCATCTTCACAACTTCTGTAGGAATCAGGAAAAACTGAGCGACATTTAATTATAGTAAACAGCAAAAGCCTTCATATTCTAGATTAATACATATACATGTTATCTGATACATGCTGCATGTAGCCTTTCCAGAAGATGTGATTAATGTCCACAGAAACACAAACGATGCTCTAACCAAACCCACGACTTTCCCTTCTGCTTCATATGAAGCCACTGTGTATAGCCTCAATTCAATCAGATGTGCAGTATGCATTGTCCAAAACCTTTGGCAACACGTTTAATCATGTGACAATGTTTCATTAAAACTGAACTTTGAAATCATTGCATATACCGTATCAGAGGTTATGCAAATACACTTCAGGAAATATATACATGCTTGAGTGTGGTTTAAAAATAGACACCTGGCCTACATTAAAGTATAGTAGATTAGGGGACTCCATTTGTGTATGGTGACTTACAAAGAATACATTTGATGTGCTATCCATTTAATTTATACAACGTAATGTTTACTGAATTCAAACAAAGAGCCTTGCTCAAGGGAACATGAGCAGTGCATCATCCGGGATATAGATAAAACAGTATGGAGATAGTATGGATAGTATGAAGTATGGAGATAATGCCACAGGAAGCCATTTCTAAAATTCTTTTTTTTTTCTTCCTTTTACTTTTCACCTCAACTAAAAGCTCACCACTTCGTCTGTTATGTGTCTCTTTATATAATTTGGCAAGGCAATAATTCATTTTTAAAGACAAGACTGACGTGGTTAAATGCAGAATTTATGCTCTTACTTAAAATCTCGATGACTGTTCAATTATCCATCCTGTGTTTAATGAGCTAGATTAATCAATTATGTGCTTCAACAAGTTTACAGATCATAAATAAACTCTCATATCCAGTGGGTATTCAACTATACCCATTAGACCGAAAACTATTATTAAAAATAGTTATCATAAACTGTAAGGCCTCTTTGTTTCACCTGAATGGGCACAAATGTAATCTTCTTTCCCACTGAGTCAAGGACAGCAGGTCTACATCATTTCCCTGCACAAGGCAGAATAGATTAAATGTGTTTTTCAGGCACAGCTCCCTGGAATTCAAGGTATCACAGCCAGTGGCAGAAACAGGATTGACTTTACAGTAATAACACAAACTGTGCTGACGAGATGTTTCTGAACCGTGCGTTAAAAAATACACAGGAATCTGAAATCGATGCCGCACTGTTAACACTGATTATATGACGTTTTTGTTTTGTCAAACACCCTCATGCAGAACACTAAATCACCCATGTTCCTGATGCAATTCAAGTATCCTGCCAGAGGGTATTCTAGAAGTTTCTCAGCCAGTTTTTGTGATTCCGTTAAACTGCAATAGCCATATTGAAAAGATTAAAATATCTATATATAAATATATGTATGATATCATATATGATATAATTCACACATCACACAGACATATCAAACATTAGAAAGTCTGTCAGATCTGCACCTTTTGACATTCTGGCTTTGACAAAAGCATGATAACACAGATATAAACTTTTGCATAAATCCATGCTGTCAGAAACTCTAGTCTAAGTACATTATGATTATTACATTGGTATTACATTATCATACTGCTGTTAGGGTATTATCTTGGAATATGACCAGATAAACATAAGTAAGTCCAGATATATGACACAACAAAGAGGCAAAAGAGGAAGCTTAAGCTGAATACACATTCCACAGAGCCTACATGTAATCTAACACTATAGCCCTTTAGTATAGGGACTATAGAGTAAGAACCACAGGAATATCTAAGAGGATTCCAATTTCATTGGTTAGCAGTTACCACTTTTGTTGATTTAATAACTTGTCTGTGGTATCTTGACTAAACTGACTGAAATCCTTACAAAGAGTATGCATTCCAAATTTCAAGTAAAAAGAGAAAAACAGTTCCTTTAGTAACATTACTTAAATTCAGTATTATATCAGTTAAATATCAGTTAAATACTTAAATATCAGTATTATTCAGTCAAATCCGTAGTGATGGTAACACGTCATATGTGGACATTGCATCATTAATGATTACTGTACAGTTACATACAAGAATAAAAAGGAAAGTGTAATATATGCTAGCAATCTGAGTAACCAGTCACTGTAATTATATAATGTATGCTAAAATGAGAAGAAGGGAAGTATTCTCAAACTGAGGTCATCTGTACCAAACCAAACAGAAGACATCTTGCTTCAAAGACAATACTGCTTGGTGTAACCTGCACCATCATCCTGAAGACACTCTGAAGCATTGCAGAGTACTGAAGTCTGGCATCAGAGCTAAATATGACTGATTCCAACTGAAAATTCTATAAGAGATTTTACAATATACACTGTGAGACTGATTTGATCATTTTGGGAAAGATAAACACTTACATTGCAAACTGTTTGGTTAGATATTCTTATCCAAGGTCACTTACATTGCTTACACCTGGTTACATATATTTACAAATGACCTTTTACACAGCTGGATGCAAGGTGAATATATGTTTTACAATGAGACACACATCAGTCCCAACTGGGGATACAACAAACACCTTTACCATTACAAGTTTGCTTCCTTTACAACATCTCCACACTTGATTTTGGTTGTATATCAATGTCATGATTTGCTGTTTTACCATTGTCAGGTTGCAGTGTGATACCAATGTAGAGCTACACTTCCTGTCAATAACCCAAGAAGCAACGCTCTCTGTCCACCAGTGCTGGGCAAAGCAACAACGTGACACACCATAGCACCCGGGCTATGTGCTCCAACCATCTTGTTGGAGCCAAGAATCCTTCACTACATGCCCACTATCGTTATCTGAGAATACTGTCAAATTCAGTAAGTGTTGATAGAGTTTCACATTAAACATATTTCACATGGCTCGCTGATACGATACTGTCTGTGTGTCAACAACGAGGCAGATAGTAATTATAAGACATTACGTGGGACGTGATGAAAGCATCTCCGTATTCTGCAGGTTATCATTTACCGGACGCTTATGGTGCGCTAAACGTAATATGGCAAGGTTTTTTTGTCACTCCACTAATCTGGAGTGAATAGTAATGGTATCGCCCCTTCTTGTACGCAAATGTTATCCAGTTATGATTGTACCTAGAAAGTGACCGGGAAACACGCAGATAAGGGGAACCTCTCCGTAGGCTATTTACTGTCCATGGTGCTGGCTGAGAAATGTCCTCGTGCACTCAGAGGGAAAGGTTGCAGAAGATACAACGCACTAAAATGACCGGCTAAACGCTCCGTTCACCTTTGCACCAACAGTGTGCGATGATATGCACAGTAAACCAGCCATAAAATAACATCACAACACTAACACTGTAACTCAGCTGCAGGATAAAAAAGTTCATCAAACATTATCGTTCATAAACTTATAAATGCACTGTAAACTATGATCAGCTTGTTTTTTACTGTTTGATGTCTTGTAATAGAAAACACCAAATAGCTACGTAACGTTAAATTGGATTGCATTCGTAAGTTTTATGTCTATTATAAGATGTTGGCGCCAAAAGTGGTGATTATATGACTTTTGCAATTCAAGTCTCAGAGCACATTCTAATCTGCGGTAGCTGTAAACTCTGTTTACTTCTATGGTCTCACAACGTGAAGTTGCCTACATTGTTCTTTCAACCCCTGTGATACGGATAAACAATACAGACGACTTACGTGTGCCGTCAAAACGCGTCGCAATAGTATCCAGAAATGTGTTCTGAGGCGCTAGTAATCCTTTCATAACAGGCATTTTTGATCTGAGGTGTGGACGTCCCCATTAAAGGTGTAACAAAGGTGAGACACGGCACGGTAATATTGCTGTGAGGAAGCGCACGACCGCAGCATGCGAAAAGAGTTCCAAATCTCCGCTCAGCCGACTCATAATGACTACAGAAAGCGACACTTGCACGCATACGGAGCAGTTTTGTGATAGGCTGCGGTGACGAGCACGAAAAGTCTGGTTTAAGATGACCCCCGCAGGTGCGAGCCAGGTAGTATCCGAGAGTTTCTAAGGTGCGCGGGTCTGCAAAGGAAGCCACTGTAGAAATCCATTAACGACATTTCGCATTGATCTTACGGTCTGTATAAACTGAATCGAAATGCAATATCAGACTGCAACGTTGGTGTACCATTAAAATGAAATGTTTCTCAAAATTTAAAGAAGAATAACAGAATGTTAAATGCACGTCAAAAGGTGATGAAAGAGGTTTTGAGCAGTATCTGTCACAAGCTTGCAACATGGATGCTTTATCAACATTTCTTCTATGTCGTCTCTGTGTTTCTGAAGCAAAATTAAACTAATCTTAAATGTACCTTAGATGACAAATTGATTTCATCCTACCCTGAACATAGTGCTATTTATAGTAGGTAGCCCTGAATGAGATAATCCAATTACTCAACTGGAAGTACAAAACATTTGACCAAGTTATCTTTGGATTGTCTTATCAAACATACATATTAAACTGTTAAACTGTTCTGATACCCCCACCCTAATGCAAAATGGTCTGGATTACCCTGCCTCCTTTTTTATTTTAAAGTGATTTTGGGCACATGCAAGGCATAATATAAACGATACACAAACATTTAACACAAATATACCTATTTATTTAATAATATGTGCATTGTAGCCTAAGATATAATAAATCAGTAAATCAGTAACCATTTTCTTTGTAATTTAAATTTTACAAAAACTTAGGTTAGAGTGGCCATTATACTGAACACTGGCGTGTCCTTTGTCCTGAATAGTAGATCGCCGATCTCTGAGTCTTGTGAAACCCCTTTCTGCATTGCATGAGAGTCTCTCCTGTATAGTTCTCAAAGCACATGCAGGAGCACAGAGCCATGTGACGCAATTAGAGCTCTGCCACTCTGGCTCCCTTGCATCCCTGGGGGCCTCAGGCCTGTGGCGGTACTCTAACTCATTACTTGGCAGGGGCTGTCGTATGTTGTCTGGGGGGGTCACCTAATATAAATTGCCAGACACATACATGGGGCTCACTCGGGCAGTTTTTTACTGGTCATGTGACTTATTCCATTGTTTTGAACAGGTTGCCAATTTTAGTGTATTTCACTACACTAACAGTCAGTTCCACAATAGGAGGACTGTAAAAGGCTTAAATCAGTACACAAGCTAAAATGTTATACCAACCGATAATTTTCTGTATTTCCATTTTATATAATTAGCCTTCATTTTCCATCAATGAAATACAACATACGGGCAATTTGAAAATAACAGCAGTGCAGTGCTGCACCTGACTGGCAAAATTGTAATACAATAAAGAGAGACAGCAGTCCCGTACCTACAGTCTGAAGACAATCGAAGCCAGTGCACTTTCCCAGGGGTGTGGTTTCCTTTTGTTGTTGTTTTCCACTCAAGGGACATTTCAGTACATTGACAAAAGAAATGCAAACAATTCATTTAGAAAATAAATTATGGGACATCACACACTTTCATACTGTGAAAAATCCTGCCGGTAAAATATCAAGGGTTCATTTTCTTTTGCATGTTTTTTGTTTTGGCGATGGATTCCATTGTGGGTATGTCTAGTGCTTCATGTGAGAGTCACAGATTCCCTTGTCTCACAAGTTTCAACAGGTCTCTGTGACTCTGCTGGTGGCAGGTCTCCCTGCACTCTCTCAGGAGTATGGCCCTGTGTCAGTGTCATATTAACAGATGTGAAAGCTCCTTCGTGGCTCGTCTTGCTGCTCTAATAGGGAGGCTGTTATTAGGCTGTGCTTCAGACATGTCGTAATGAGTCCTTCAAATGAGGGCTTGTTAAATATTAGCCTGCTCGGCAAAATTAATCTGTGAAGGCTTTAAATGAACAGAGACTATTTGCCAATCACACCGTGGCAAAATCCACAATGCGATTATACCATTCTATTGTTCGAGCTGTACCTCCACTTGTAATTACTGACAGACTGGTTATCAAAGGGATACAGTCCTGATTTTATGCTTTATGTCAAAAGGCTTTACTCTACATAAACATGTTCGCATTCTCATTAGGATTTTCTAATGTTTATTAAAGGAAAGAGAATCAAATCAGCTTAATACTCTTTCTGTCTGCATAACAGGCAATGCAAATAGACTTAATGATTGCCCATCTCCACCGTTGCAGTCTTAATAGTAGCACCTTATACAAAGGATAATACAGCACCTGAGAGCAGTTTTAGATGACTCAATAATATAGCATGCATTGTAAAAACACGACTATGCATTGTAAAACCCACAACTATGGCATTTATGTTTGCAAATAAAATGTGTTGTTTTGACATATCACATTTTGCTTTTTCATTAAATAGTGTAAATGAAAATGTATTTAGGTTTCACATTATTTTGGGGCATTTCAGTCACAAAATGTGCTGAATTGCATTGCAATTTGCATTGTACAATAAAATACTTTAGATATTTTTATGAACAGTCCTCTCACTTATGAATTCCATTTTCCTATGTCCATATGCAGGGGTTCCTGGTAACAACCCTGGAAGCTACTGAGAGATTTCAGTCACATACCTAGAGTCACTGGTTCCTTGTTACGTAAAACACATCACTGATCTTGAAATACAACTTCACACACTTGCAGGAACAAGAGGCTGTCTTCATGAAATAGAGATGGTCATTGCTGCTGACGTAGACAGTCGTTTTCAGGACCACAATTACTGACATTATAGTCTATCATGAGCAAACAAGCCATTTAAAAAGTAGTTCCTGACATACAATAGGGTTACAGACCTTGACAGTTCTGGCCATTTACTAATCTTTTTTATGCAGTGATTGACAGGTCTGTGTTCACTTGACAGCTCCAAAAGAGTTGTCGGCGGCGCTATTAGGACGATCACAGCACTCAATCTTCACTTTCTTCTTCAGAGTAAACTGAGCTTGGCGCTTTGCCACCACTTATGATGAAACTCTCTACAGAATACTGGTTTTATCTACTGTCTGCTGCATTAATTAGGTGGGACATTTCACAGGAAAGCCATTAGGGGGCTGCACATTATTGCTGAAAGGCTTCACAAAGATATGGGAGTAAAAAGCAGTAAATATTCACAGGACCATCACAAGGCAGGAGCTAAGACTTGAGGGAGACAAGTGAGACAAGACATTAAAGGTGGAATAACAGGGCATAAAAGCCCCATGTTACAAATCATTTCAGACAAGAGAGGTTCAGATCCTTATATGTCTTTGTGACACTCATAGCATATATTTTAATGGGGAATTAAGACACATAGCATGCATTTTAACTAGGAATTTAGGGCAGTCTACATTTAAGATTTGTGCTTCAAGCAGGAGGCACTGCATATCCACTTATGAGTAAATATCTATTTTTGTTTGCATGTCTTGGGTCAAAAACAGAGCAAGAAGTTACCATTCTTTAATCTCTTCTTTTTCATGTGTTCTCTCAGGTTGTGATATAGTGCAGCCAATAGTAACTTATTCATTCATTCATTTATTTAACCATTTTCTAATTCATTTCATGGATTTTGTAATTTTTTGCTACAGAATAGTTCAAAATAGCTATTGTGTGTCTTGTGTCAATACAAATATTGAGGGTGCAATTTGTATTTTGTATAACAGACATTCAGGCTAAGAACTAGAAGGGTTTGTCAGCAGCTGGTCTGACAGATCAGTTTGTGCAACTATAACGCCCCCTGTTGATGATAAGAAGCAAAACAATTTATCATCCATCAGTGAATTTTTGGGCTTGTGAGAATTTGGTGACTATGAGATCGCATTTGATAAATAAATTTGAAACAATTCTATGAACACACACATGCACTGAAACCCTTCAAACCTGTACATACATACCAATATAATTCCTCACAAGCTTTCAACTGAAGCAGTCAAGGTTAACCCAGGTGAAATTATACATAACCAAAACCTCACAAATAATGGGAATGCCTCAAAAACGCAAATTAAATAGCACTGACATATGCACATACTGTACCTGTGATCGCTGAACAGTACTACTTAAACACATACAAAAACACAAATGAAAGAGGGAAAATATCACAAAATACTGAATATCTGAAGTATCATCTCAGGTGCTACATCTAAATTCATGGTTGTAAAGCATAATGATAATGTCTGAGAATGTATTAGCATCCCCATGGTCCTCTTCTACATTTAAGTGAAAAGCCAGAGAGATTATGCATGTATCACTTTGCTACTTTTAGTCATCCTATCATGGAAAGAGTACAACGACCTGCCTGTACAAGGAAAGGCTACAAGCACATAGAGGGGGGCGACATGTAGAGACACAAAACTACAGAGAGAGGGCTACATTTAGAGAGAAAAAAATCCCACATGTCCAGAAAGAAACAGAAAGGAGTATATGTACAGAGAAAGAAATACCCGCAGAGGGGAAAACCTACATGTAGAAAAAGGAAACACACACAGATAGAGAACTACATGTAGCAAGAAAAAATATATGCAAAGAGGGAAGACAAAATACAGAAATCGGACTACATGCGGTTTTTCCTACGGTATTTGGTGTGAAACAGTTTTTCCAAAGCTGGTGTATTGCAGTAAGGCTTGGAAGGCACTTCCTATTAACAGAGCATAATGGTGATCCACATTTTCTCAAACCCCGCCTCAATTATATGAAAACTCCACTCTCAGGCATAACTTTTCAAACCTTTTCTTTTTACATTTCAATATTTGCATAACAGATGGATGCTTATTGCATTAAAAAATAAAAACTTTTGGACTTTGGAAAGAGGACGACTCTTGTTGTGCAAAATAGTTTTAAAAAATGACCAGTTAAAGCTTCTTAACATTTTGGCTATACAGAAGGTAACTTTGGCATAACTCAACTGAGTTTGTTGATCACAAAACTACTACAGAGCAGAGGTGGCTGTGTGCACAAACGCTTCGAAGCACAAATAAGTGTGGTAAGAGTACAATTGATGCTCCATATAAATGGCGATTATTTTCAGTGGAACACACTGAGCTGAGTGTGAGGAAATGTTTGCCCCTGAGATGTGGTAATTATTCAGCCTGTGGGTTGAAACTGGAAGGGAAGAAAGGGGATTATCATAAAACATACAAAATATCTTCACAAGCAAGGCATTACTACCTAGTAAGTGTTCAAAATGATTGTTGTACAGTATATAATAAACACATTCTTGAAATATGAACATGTGAGCTGACATACAGTACTACCTTTTCATCTGGATGTGTAGTAAGACCATGCTCATACAGATATGATGTATGATTATGAAGGCCTACTGCAGGGTTAAGTGGGATCTTTTTATAGCTCTCCTTATTTATGGTTGACTCATCAGCACCCCCTTGACATGTAAAACTAAAGTTTGCAAAGACTAGTGGGAATTGGAACATTTCAAGCAGTGATCCATTTACCTAAAATGCACCTTCAAACCCTTCAAAAGTATATTTCTGAAAATACAGTCACAGATCAAGATCCCCAAGACCATTTTTTGTCATAAGCCTGAAATTCTGTGATCGCTCCTGTCTCATTATATCACCACTGCAAAGAAAGAGGATAACATTTTGGTCCTAGTTTCATGTCTAGCAAAGCATTCGATCCATTTAACCATTTTATTGGTCTCAGTCAAGTGATACATCTTAAATTCCAGGCACTGAAGCAGACAGAGAATATGCTCATAAAAAAAAAAAAAAAACCTGAAAGGCTGAACATTGTTCTCCTGTAAAACGAAAAACTGTTTCTCTGAATCAGAATGAGTATTCTATCTGGTTCTGTGGTCTGAATATCTTTTGCCTGTGGTCATCAGGACTTTAGGAATTCAAGTGAATTAGTTTGGTTCTGCTGCATTGACCATTTTCTGCTCAGTTGTGGTGAATGGAATGAATCTTGGGTTTTCTGCAGCTGCAGGTAGGCACATGTCTCTTTCAAAGCGCTTTTCCAAAGGAAAGGCGAGCAACACTTCAACATCATTCCCATTCACTCCAGGTGTTTCCAGTGCCATATACTGGTCACGGTCCATTCTGGTTCGGCTCCGTCCGTCAGCTCCCGGTGGAACCTGCCATGAAAGACGTACGTCAGCTTGGCCCATATATCACCATCCAGCTCAGGTTCTTACACCCTGCAGTAACTATGCACCACACTGACACTATGTGTCTTATTCAAGCCATAAGTGGGTTTATAACACAACAAGCTACTGTGACACAGCTACCCATTAGAGTTCACCATATTACAAAACAAAATAAAAACACCTATCTGGAATATATGACTGCTACTGCCCGGCAGCATTGTAGCATAGTGGTAAGGAGCAGGAGCCGGACTAACCAAAAGGTTGTTGGTTTGATTCCCCGCCAGGGTACTGCTGTTATACCCTTAGGTAAGGTACTTAACCCAGAATTGCTTTAGTAAATCTCCAGCTGTATAAATGGGTAACATGTAAAAAACTGTAACCTGTGTATGTTGCTCTGGATAAGAGCATCTGCTAAATGCCAACGATGTAATGTAATGTAATGAATCAAGGAAACCAAATCCTAAACTAAAAGTAATTGTTACTGAGCCCTGAACACAGAACCCATGCTGTCAGAGCTACAAGGCAAAACCAGATAATGACTGAGTACAGGTTCAGTGACCACACCCTTACAAGTAAAAACAGGAGGTCTGAGGTTGGTGTGTGTGTGCGTGTTTGTGAGTAGGGGTTAATGTTGCTTCTCAGTGGATGAATTTCCAGTGGATACAGAGACTAGCACAGTCAACAGTGTTAAATGTATGAGCACCTTCTCAAGACACACAGTGTGTAGTTGATCTATGAGGGGAAACATATGAAGATCAAATCTAAAATGATATCGATCAAATATGGATCAGATAATGCATAGAACTATCTTCACTACTTGGCATTGCTTTATCATACCTGCATAGAAATTCACCAAGGGTATCTACATCTTAATAGATACCTAGGCCTCATCTGAAAATATTTAATACAGAGATGGTGTGTGAGGTTCTTGCAAATCATGTCCAGTCAAACAGTTTTCCTGGTGTGATTCTAATGTGTATTAAATTATTCCAAGAAACTTTTACAAATAATTCCAATCTCCTACCAATATAAGTGTAAATCCTGACAATGTGACAGTCTGAAGAAAACTGAGCAATGTAAGGGACCTATGGAAAAATTTTGAACGGTTCATAACTTTGACAAAACCAATATTATTCTGACATATTTATACTCTGTGCTCTTACAGCAAATCCAAAAGGATATTTTTGCACCTAAATCAAGGCACACTAGCTCTTTATTCGCCTTATAATAACCTCTGCTGTAATCAAATACTGTGGTAAAGAATTCCAGCTTCTCAATATCAAGAGTATGGCAACGAGTGATAAGGCAATGAATGCAAATCACCAGCTTCATAATGAGACTGAGATTCCTCGTTATTACCGCCATGCTGTGTTCCTCTGGTTTAGTCAATGTGCTTAAGTTTGTCCGGACTTTGCCCGGGCCTGCACAGGACAGGTGCCCACTTTTAAACCAGAGACAATGGAAGAGAGATCCTCGCAATATGGAGGAGTGCAATCTCTGTGACGGCCACATGTCTCGGTCCAAATCCTAACGGGATTTGAGATCCCAGCGCTTCGGAAAGCGTGTCCTTCTCTGTGGATTGGAAAGTGGATTTATTGCCGCTGTTTGCGTCCGCAGAAAATCCTGTGGCTGATGCACACCCACTCAGAAGGTCCACATGAGTTCGAAACTCTTTTAGAGTGTTGCAGGGTCCATTTCCCTGTATGTGGCTGAGATATTTATCAAGCATTAATTTAGAGTAGCTGACGCAAGTGGGGTCCACTGGTTTGTGCAGGTGGGGCTAGTCACAATTATGCTGTACAAATGACTACTATATACATTTATACTTGTCATACCTGTGAACATAGTAGTGCACTCAAGTCACAGAAATCAGCTGAGTCACCTGTGTTGGACACTCAAGTATTCTGCCCTGGCATGCCAAATTCTCTTATTGAAGGCAGCATCCTGTGTGTTGGCTGAGGTCATGACTAGATCAAACCTAGCTTACTCCAAACAAACCATCGAATAAAATTGGGAAGTTCTGTTATTCCCTGTGTATGTGTGCCATAATTTTGACAAAATACTGTTTAGGGACTATACTCTAATATAAGACTTCCCATCAGTATGTAAAAAGTAAAAAATGTCCCTGTGCACAGGAAATACCTATACAATATTTTTCTAAGGGAACCAAAGGCACTCCATATCACATGGAATGTATATGTGCTGTAAAAATGAAAGAAAAATGAATGTTTCTCAAAGCGCTGTGGGGGGAAATTAATCAAATAAAGTAACTAAATTACCATAATTTAATAGAAGTTTCTTTTGTCTTGAACCCATTAAAAACCTGCTGAATGAACATTACTACTGCCAGTATGGTGCACACTGCACACTCACTCATAGACCGCTGTAACAATCTTCTTCGGGGGGTCCTCTCCCTCTGTCTCAGCCACCTTGAATATCCGTGTGCTTTCTGGGTCCTCTGGCAAGTCTGCACTCGATAGGTACCAGAATCTCATCAGGATGTAGCAGAACTTTCTGCCTGGAGAGACACACAGACATTTTTATGTGATGCCCTTCACTATGAACTCTCAGAGACAGAGGTTCCCCAGTCTCTAAATATTTACAAATGCTAGGCTGTTTGGTTTTGATTTACAAATTAATCACACAAATGCTTGCATGCTCTACACAACACCTTTTGGCTTGGCTCAAAATATTGCACTGACAAGTCTGGGTAAAAGAACATGTGATTAAGCTGCTGTAATTTTCTATGTGTCTCTGGGGTGTATCATAAGCAAAGAAATTCTAATACTGGCCTTAAGACAGGATTTCAAACAAGAGCCTATCCTACCATGAGAAGCAGATGAAGCTACATACACACTGTCACACAGGCCCAGCGCTATGGGGGTGCTTAGGGGTGCACTGCAACCCCAGACGGACCTCAGTGCACACCCAGTTGTCTCCTTACATCCCAATGTCTACATAGTATTCATTACTTTTTTTTATCCTACCGTGGATTGCAACTGCACCCCTCTGTATTTTCTCCTGGCACTGGGCCAGCTGTCACACCCACCCACACTCCAATAGACCAGAATGATACTATCAGTACCTCTGCTGTCAAAGAAAAGTGATACATCTTCTGGAATTAGAAAAATGATATCATCCAGTCCAATGGCAAGATTTCTTCTTTGGGATTCTGTGAGAGCTTTGTACCTCATCTTGGCATGATCTAAGGCCTGAAACATAGCAGGGAGAAGGTGGCATTATTCCACAGCCTGGTACTAGAGCACACATGGTGTGCTACTTTTGAGCTCATTTGTTATAACTAAGCATGTGGAGGTGTACCTCGTTTGACACCACGCTTCTCAGATCTTCAAACTTGCCAAGGGACATAAGATTGGAGATGTAGACCACTGCCTAAAGAACAAGGGAAATTAATTAGCATCATTTACTCTGAATCTGCAATTCATGTACCATTGCATGCAATATCGAACTTTAATTATTTAGAATCATTACAATTACGGCATCCTCTACTGATTTGCAGCTGTCGCGACAATGTAATCCAAACGTCTGTAATGCAAAGGACAGTAGTATACATGAGATAGCACCAGAAAATCCTTGTTTTTTTAATAGGACTGTAAATATTAAAATACCTGCTTAGCGCCATTGTCGAATTCCGCAGATGAAACACTAAGGCCAAAATAAAGTTCAATCAAAAACAATACACATTTATTTCTGATCCACGAGACTGGATCCGGTATTCCCACCACAGTGATGCCCGGATGACTGCGAGTATTCGGTTCCTTATCACTTCCTGTACTGTATTGTCTGGTTTTCTGACCGACAAGAAACACATTCTGTTTCCGCAGGTTATGCAGTTTGAGCTTGACAGCCCCCGCTTCTTCGGTGTGCAGGCAGCATGTATGTTGATACGCAAATTGACGGCTCGCAAGCTGCTTGGTCGTATTTAGCTTCCAAGGGCAGGCCAAAGGCGTCCGCACTGCTCTTCCACCAAATTCACGAAAGGCAGCGATTAACGTAAACCACTGCATCACGAAAACGCCATGGCGGTCGCACACAACGTGGATAAAAGGAGCATGCTGTGTGCAAAATTGGTATATGAGGTCTAAGCCCGAATTGTTCTTCCGGCAACCTTATGCAACCATCTCACGTTGTACCCACAGTCGTTGCGTAACAACACAACACAGCTGATCAACTATGGACTTCGTCCGGTAGAGGGAAGCACAGTGCCATATTCAGATTTTTCATTCCACATGTAGCAGTATTTTGCTGCATTGGTCGGGGAGTCATCGGGTATGCTGGGGGCAGATAAAATCGAACACAGTCTGTGGTTAGGTAGGAAGCTAATTCCACAGAGGTCGGTATGGCTAAATATCTACCATTTTCTCCCACACTAGTGCGATAGGAAAATATCTGTACGTTCCTTACTGATGGAGAGAAAACGGAGGTCCTCTCTGTGCAACAGCACATTCAAAGCGATTTCGCGGTAATTATACTAAGGCGACGCGTTGCTATTTTGTGGTAAGCACGGTGCAGGTCAGAGCTGTAATCTAAACCTGCTGAAGACATCTTAATTGCATCTCTTAATAATGACGAGGTGTTTTCAACGAGTGAGCGAACAACTACCGTAGACATTAACACAAAATACAAATTGTCAGTCAACCAGCAGTAGACATATGGAACAGTTATGTTAAAGATGACTTTACAGCTGCCCCCCCCCCCCCCCCCCCCCCCCCCCCCCCACACACACACACACACACACACACACACACACACACACACCACCACCACCACCACCACTGCCAGGTTGATCAAACTCATTCTTCGATTCAGTCAACCAACTATGAAGTTAAAGTAGATCTTTAGTGGAAATGGGCCTACTCCAAAAGATTGTATTTCTGGCGTAAAACGACAAAAATTGCTGGATGACTAAACTTCTCCAGTAATGAATATACGTAGGCTATGTTCTTTCCTTCTGTGTGTATTCAGAAAGCTTTGTTTTCAAAAAAGTCCCGTTGAATTCGCTGCACAGGTGCAAAAATCATTGTTTGTAAAGCGTAAATTTGATCAGTAGACCAAAACATCATTAAATTCACGCTGCTCCTGGTGATTACAGGTCACGAGCATTTGTGTCTGCATGATATTTTTATTATCTTTTAGTGGATATGGGAATAATGACGACAATGTATTCAGGTTTGAGATATTGTTCCAAACAGTATAGAGGGACACCTGCGCTTATACCCGCCCCTCTAAGTACTGTAACTAATTTTATTGATAAATAATTGCTACCACCGTACTTGATTATTGAAATTGCGCTCAGATATGGAAACCTTTCTAAGATGTATTATAGTAATTACCTCTGTCAGTTCGAAACGCTGTTACATCTGGCAATTGAATGGAACAGAATAATAAAATCTATTGCTGCACTGATTCCACACCGATTTTAATTAGTTGCTTTTCTTTTCTATAATGATGTTAGCTCGATAATATATGCAAAGACGACAAATACATGTGGTTTCTTTTTGGTAACCTGTTTCCTCTATATTTTCGTTTTCGTTTAAAGTGTGAAAAGGTGCAAAATATAAGGCTCTAAACATTAAACAACACATAACTAAGAACGATTAAATGAATTTTATAGAGTTGACCACTGAACTAGAGCCGAATTATATTTTATGTTAATAAGATCTCAGCTCGCGTTGACCGAGGGTTTGCATATTATTTGTATACGTGTACACTTCTCATATAAACCTATATTTTCTACTAGACATAGCTTGAATGTAGTATGAATCTCACAGTCAAACCGATTATCGGTGATGCAATTTATTTCCTATTAAAGACCGCTTTCTCTGTTGCCTTTTGATGCAAATCTTATTAAACTACTATACCTAATAGTACAAAAGGAAAAGCCAAATCTGTATTCTGTTCATGACTATCTAAAAGCTGTCTCCTTTGCATTATACAGTGACCACTTAAACAAATAAAAAGCTGCGGTCATTGGAGCATATTTCAGATTTTGATGTCTTTTCAAAATTATTATTGAACGTCAACGTGTTATTATTTTAAATATTTTGAATATTCACATTATTGTGTTGATATGCTTTAGCACCTACCACAAAAGTACAAACATTCCACATGTACCATTTCAGGGGCTTTCTATGTTTTTACGTTAGCCACTAGGAGGCACTGTTGTCCACAAGTACGCTCAACTTTTCATGTACGCGCGTACGGTGCTGGGCAGCGAGTGGAGCGTTCAAACATTGTGGCCCCATGGAAGAGGGTAATTCCTCGCAGCAACCGTGTCTTCACACGCTGGAAAATAGTTCATTTTAAAAAGCTGCGTTGACTATTTTTTCAGGAGCATAATCCATGTTTAAAAGACAATGCTATTCTGTAAACTGATTATGCGCCTGTAATGCGTAAATGTGGAAAATATACAGTATTTAAGATGATTATTTATAGTGACGATGATAACCACAATAACTTTTTCAACAACACGAAGAGCAACAGGAATACATAAATACATGTTATGGGGGAATAACAACATGATTTTACACATGCATGATTGCCGTTAGCAAATTTTACAATATAATTTTAGAGTATAGATGCTTTATGAGTGTGCACTTCTTAAATCAACTGTGTATTTCATGTGACATTCAAAATCAATATTGCTGCAGTGAAATAAAGTTGTTTTAGGTTCATCGATGATTGTAGATTGATAGACTTATTGTTAATAGTTGAAGGGCATAAATTACGTAAAAACGTGGACAACTATCAACAAATGATGAAATTTATGGCCGGCGAAATCGACACATTCTACCACAGAACAATGGTCAATGGTTTTAAGAGACTTTTCATTGCTAATTCAGGTATATGATTGATCATTTTAATTCTCAATTTCACCTTTTTCTATTCGCTACTTCCCTGGCCCTTGTGGCAGTGAGTCACCAAAAGAATGCTTTGAATTCTTCTTCAGTAATTAACATACACATGTGCGCCCCACACATAGACACACTCAAGTTTCTGCCTGTGTGTTCGTTCTAAACTACACCGAAGCAGGGAAGCTACACGCGTTCTTACAGTACTATAAGCGTTAGGATCAGGTTGGAGAAGATGCTTCACTTTAACTTTGGCGCAGTATAATGAGAAAAATTAGTGCAAATGCTCTTAGTAATAGTTTCTGATTTTTTTCTGCAAATTATTTTTCAACTTGTTTTTGTATCCATGCATAAATTAAAAAATCTGCTGAAATTTATTATTCATCCGAGATGTAATTAATATGCAAAATTATGCAAATTAAGATGCAATTAGGCTCCAATTCTCTAGTGGAATTTTCCATTATAATTTAATACAAAGTAACAGAGTAATTGGTGTCACGTGTAATTACGGTTACTCAAGTGTACTTTCAGACGTGCAAATGATGTGCTATATGTTGGTTATCCTATGCAAATGTACCATGTGGTGCTTCAACACTTTGGGGACACCTAAAAGTGTTTTAAAAATGGGGACACATGAAAAAAAAAAACTGAATGTAACTGGAACGATGAAGAACTAGACACCAATAATCATTTTTTTAAAACGTAAATTTAATTTGCATGAGATTAGTTGGAGAGCTAAGTTTGCTTGAGTTTTCTATACAATGCTACAAAAAGTCAAACTGACATTTCTTGTCATTGAACGTGACACCTTCTTTTCTCTGAATAAATGGCACATTATGCCTGGTCAATGAGTGTTCAGAAATTCACCTCAAGTCAACGCTAAATAATCACAATAATCCAACAGGGAAAGGCAGGTTTCACAGTTGTGCAGAATCAGTGGTGACGAGAGGGAAAATAAACTGGAGATGTCATTTACATATGTTTATTTTTTGTGAAAGAAAAGTCCTTTGGTGCATTTTGAGAAAGGTCCCTTTGGAGATCGACTCCGTCTTAGGAAGCAAATTGATTTAAAATTGTTACACGGCTGGTTACATGGCCTGATATCCTGCTCACTGACATCCTCTCCAAGGCGCTCGCACTCCGCTATCTGTCTCGTTCCTGATCGTCGGTCGGAACAAAGACATCCACTCCCCCCTTCCCTCCACCTCCCCCCGTCCCCCCCCCCCCCGACCGTCCCCTGCACTCACCGCCCCCACCCTGTGTGCCTGCCTGCACAACTCTCTCAAAGAACATAATCCTGCAACAAAACCTACACACAAAGGAAACTTGAGCTCAATCCTATAACACACGGCCACGGCAAACAATGCCCACTCCCACCAGCCCCTCATTGCTGCCTCTTCATGAGCACTAAATGCCCCGTGGCACAAACAAGCCTTTATCCCTTAGACCCCGCTGATTAGTGCCACCCGGAGCTCTCTACTGCCGCCACATGGCTGGTCCCCCACACTACAGTCCTTCGTTACATTCTGGATTCTTTGGGGCTGGAATGTCAGTATAGATACATCTTTTTTTTGTGTGTGGGAGCAATGTCTCTTTAAAGTATTTAAGGCACCAAAGAGGTTCCATCAGTTCTTTTCTGCTGTGCTTTTATATAACCGCAAAATGGAATTTGTTCAAGTGCAATGATTTTGAACTTGGGCTGGAATATCCAAAACTCCACATGCATCCAATAAAGCCACCCCCTTCTGTTGTTGCTTTTACTCCACCTCACTCTCACCAGCAAATACTTATTTTCCTCAATGCCTGTCTCCAGTGATAGTAGAAGCCCTCGGCCCTGTGGTACAGCAGGTGTTGCTGGGGGCGATGAGAGGGTGTGGGGAGGCAGCTTCATCCCCAGGGAACAGAGGGATTGGGGGGGGGGGGGGGGGGCAGCATTCCACCAGCAGGGCTAGGGAGCTCCCAGTCTGCTTCAGTGAACACAGGCCTAGAGTCTAAATGAGAAATGCTGTGACTCTTCAAGGTAAGGCCAGAAAAATAAGCCAGTAAGTGTATTAACAATATGTCATCTGTGGCCACTTGTGGTCAGAAAAACCCCCTTTCAGTGCACGAGATATGTTTTCTGTATGCCTACACAAATATGTAACGGTTTAGCGGTAGGAGGTGTTAACAGCTCACACCTTTGTCATGAGCCCAAAATGTTTTCCTCTCCAGAAATAAATACAACTTGTAGATTCTATTCCTCAAGACAAGACTCATAAAGAATTTCCTGAGGGCTGCACCACATTTGCACTCACTGACATTCAAATGTGTCTGTGATGACAGATACAGATGGTAAGTCATAAATAACTTTATTGATTTTTTTTTAAAGAAGTGTAAAATGTTTGTATAAACTGTTTAAAAAGCAGAATAAAAGTTGATGCTGTTTGAAAGGTGAAAATATAAGTAAATAAGTTCTCTGAGTAATGCCATACTGAAAAGTATATTATTCACTTGTCAGAATTAGGTTAACACTTGTCAGAATTGCAGGTTAAATAGGTCAATGCATCTGTGTGTGTGTCTGTGTGTGTGTGTGTGTGTGTGTGTGTGTGTGTGTGTGTGGTTGTGTGTGTCTGTGTGTGTGTGTGTGTGTGTGTGTGTGTGTGTGTGTGTGTGTGTGTGCGTGTGTGTATGTGTTTGTGTTAGTGTATGTGTCTCTTAGACTAAATGCTGCCGTGTGGCAACTTGAGTCCCAAATAAAGCTGGGCTGCTGTATTGTCAGTGACGCTGTTGGCTGCAGGAGCGTGTTTGTGAGGGAGCATGTGGGTGAGAGCGCAGGCAGGAGCTCTGATGTAATCTCGAGTTCGAGGCCCCAGCATGCGCCGGGGTGCGGCGTGCATCTTCCGAACACGCGTGCCACGCCTACACATTCTGGAGCCTTACCATTCCTTGGGTTTAAAGCACAGGATGACAGCGATCGTCAGAGCTTCATCTTCAGATCACATCGCGCGGGCAGGCGCGTCGCAGGAAAAAAAAAAGTAGGCCACTTCCTGGTGTCTCGCAGGAGAATGAACCGCAGTGTGACTCTCTGAGGGTGTGACACGAAGTACGCTGAACCGTCTGCACCGCACCATGCATGTCAGCTTAGCCCTTTGCACCTGTAAGCGTGAACTGTCACACTGCATGTGACTATGGAAGCGTGGTCACGTTATTGTTTTCATCAAATGGACAACAATGTCACAAAATTAGCAACATCAGAAACCATGAGGTTATGAAAAGGCAGTGCTTCTTGTCACCTGTAAGCTAGGTAAAATCTTCCACATGCAATTATATATTTTTCATATTTTAAATGACCCTTGCTGCACATGTATAGATTGTACATTAAAGCTTAAATACATCTCAGAGATAAACTACAAACTCCGTATTAATTTTAAAGTATGTGTGTTAATTACACGTGTGTACACATGTAAGAATTTGAACAATTCTTGAATTCTCAATATTTTACTAACCAGTTTTATAAATTATTCAGAGTTATGGACAATAATTCCAAATAAATAATTATATTTTTTGCCTTCCTCAAGGACTGCTGCCATTTATCAACATCCATTTCAAGTGCTTGCCAGTCCTGCTGTTCATTTTAGTTTGTTGCTTTTTACCTTGAAATATTTGCCAAATGAATCTTGAAATTCTAATTAAATTCAACCCACCTTCACAGCTTATACAGTAATAGTTGACTAAAACTGCATGTTTCAGGATGTTTAAATCCCCATGCTAGCCTTAGAAAATCACAAACTGAACTTTTTTTACAGAAAAAGAGTTGCTATAAGATTGTTCAAGTTGTCTTGATAAAATTATCTGTTGGAAGGCCATGTAACAAACTCCATTTTAATTGTTCTTTCATTACTGTTTCCAACAGTACATTTCACAATTACATTCACCTACACTATCAAATGCCATGAAAAAAACACTTGTTAGTGTTAGTAAGACAACATGCTCATTTATTATACCACCTGTCTAGTAAAACAAACAGAAATCTGTGAGTAATGGAGTAAATTAGATATGAGATTAGATATGCTTCTGATATGACTAGAGTAATAGAATGTAGCAAATGTACAGGATGTACAGTACATGTTACAGTAGGAAGAAATTAATATAATATAGTAATAATGGCTACCTGCAGGGATATGTTCAAACTCTGGCCCTTTTTTCCTTAAAACAAGCACTAAGATTCTATATACTGATGCCTGTGGAAAATCTGAACACACTGTTAATGAGAAATGTGGAAAAAAGGCAATAATATTTCATTTATTCAGCTGAACACCTGAATGGTCCATGTTCATAATGTGCAATATCTATGAAGAAATATTACTTGTGACATGACATGATCATTTAACGGCCCTTTTTTAATCCAAATTGCAGGCAAGTTTATGAAATTATGAAGCAAATAGGCCATGCTCTAGAGTGTAATTGACTGTACAAATGTGGTTTACAGAGGAGAGCTACAAAACCACTTCAGGGCCTGATGCAGTATACAGAGTGTTCTGTCCTGACTGTGCTACATGCAAACAACAAATGCCCACACAGATACACACATAGGCAGGCGCAAACATGCATATGCACAAATACACACAGACATGCAGAATCATGTACACACGCACAAATAGTCACATGAGCATGCACAAAGACACACATGCACAGATAAAGACCTAGGTACACACACACACACACACACACACACACACACACACACACACACACACACACACACACACACATACACATACACATACACATACACACATATGCATATCCAAGCATACCTGCACTTGCACAGATACACACATAAGCATGCATAAACACAAACATGCATACACAAATACATACATATACATGCAAACTCTTGTTATTCACATTACATTCTACACTTAAAACTAAAGAGACTGTACAAGAGCTTACATAATATAGTGTATCCTGTAGAAAATTACCCAGATGATGTATTTCACACTGACCTTTGTTTTCCAAAATCTGAACTGGACTGGTTTTTGAAATTGATTATATGAATTTGATAGTCCATTGGTAATTTAGTTAATGACTATTCTTAAAAAAAGGTATTGTGCCCTCTTTGTAAAGTGTGCAATTCTGAATTTGTAGCTTCTAAGTAGCCAAAATGCTTTACTGTTAAGAGAACTTTGTTGGCTTTGTTATGACATTATTTCACTGTACTTGTTTTAACAGCAATGCAGGAAAATATGTCATGTCCTTAGAATGTTTTTTTTTGTCAGATATTAACCAATATTACATTCTCACATATACAGGCTTTGCAATGAGCTTTAGAAAAATAATTTATGAATAGCAATCACAAAAATCACCCAACAACAGCCCTGCACTGGTATCAGTTCAATGAAGACATCAGCTACTCTCTAAGCATTAAACAGATAAGTCCTACAGTCTTTATTTTTTTACCTTCATTAGGAATACTTAATATGAGGTGCGCTCCACATCCCCAAAATGCTTCCTGTCTTTCGATAATTACCACAGGTAATAAGCACTTTCAAATTGCACCACTGGTGACATAATTCATTAATGTTTGCCCAAAGAAATGATTTAAAATCTGTAAAGTGCTCCTTCAAGCAGAGTAGTTATTAGGGAGGCCATATGCACTGGTTTAAGTGTTAAACGGTTTGTTGAAGTCAACTCGGGTACAAGAGACGATAAACATAAATTATGGCTAATATACTGCACCAGTGATTTTTCAAAAATAAAAATTACTGACACAGGGAAAACACTTAGGAATCACCGCCGCGGCACAACAGCCCTAATCTGTGCCCATTGAAGCGCACCCCTCGGCAAAAACAACACAAACGCCAAACGCGGCTGCGCTTCACCTTGAACGTTCAGATGTGTTACTGCATTGTTCACGCCTGAGCACACAAGCGTGATTACTCACAGCCCCTAATATCAGCTTTGAGTCACAGACATTTTCAGTGTATCTACAGAGCACACAGTACGCACGCAGTCCTTTATCCAAGATGCGAAAAAAGGTAAACTGAAAGCATCGCTATTTCGGGATATTGTATCTTGATCGATTCAAATTTCTTTGCAGGAGTTCCAACAAATGTAGGCTCCCATATCTCATTTATGTCAGAGTAAACTTTTGGGTCAACTTATATGGTCCTTTCCTTTGAAATCACTATGCATCACTATGGATTCCATAACAATGTGTATATTCATCTAAAAACATTTTTGTAAATGCCATTCATGTGTAAATGTTCAAATTTATGTGAAACAATAAGGAGGCATTTGCAATACCGTCAAATGATGCCTGCATTGTAAGGCCAAATCTCCTGTACATAAAAAAGATCAGTTACCTAGATGTCACCATGATTTCTGCCATTGTTATGACAGGTTGTGACTTAGAAGTATGTTTTCATAGGCCTTCTATTGGCTATCATCATCTCAGTCTTTTTTCATATTTCATATATCTGATTAGAAAACTTCAAGGTGGTAGACTAAATAAACGTGGTGGTAGTTAACCTTGAGGTATTATTGTGTAAACAACTTAATTGAGCTGTATATTTTGTGAAGAGAGATCATGAAAATATTTCTATATTTTTTTGCCTGTAACTCATATGCAGTTTTGTACATTGGGGAGGACTAAAGGCTATCACAGCACAAAGGCCAAACATTAATGTTTCAAAAAATTTGGAGGCTAGGGAGTTTTCATCCTGCAAAACCAGCACAAATGGGCAGTTCCTATAATCAAATGAGACTTCTGAATGTTCCAAGTAGGTGGTTTTTATGGTCAGCTATTTTTATGTATGTCTCATGTATTTATTTGTTTTCCTTTGAGTGTCTCACAATTTGAACAGAAATGGAGGGATTAATAGGGGCTCTGTAAACTGAGAGGCCCACAGTGGATTCAGTGGGGTAAGCCTCTTCTCTAAGCCCGATACTGTGCTGCAGCATCAGCGGCCTGATCCAGGCCAACCTGGGTCAAATGAAATCAGTATAGAGCAGCCTTGCTGCCTAGGGCCAGGCACTAATTTTGCCTATCCCGAGTATTGGCTTTCATTCTGGGTAGTATCGACTATTACTTTTCTGTGACACAAAGTATTGAAAGTAAAGCTGAACAAGCTTGCATTCCCAGCTTTGTCTGTTTTGTGTGGTAACCCATAAGGAGAAGCGGGTGATTATAAAAACCAGGGGAGTGTGATGGTAGTTTCCCATTCTAACAATTTACCTCACGGGAAAAAAAAAAAAATCACACCCATACACTCAGGAAAACAGGGCGACTGGGATCGCCACACCTCTCTGTCTCTGTACGCCCCGGTTTCCTACCGTGTGTGTAAATCGGTAGCTCCTCTCCTGGTTCCCAGCTGAATCTGTGCCATATCTGGGATGGACTGAGGCAGAAGTGACGGCAGCCGGGGATGAATACGGCTTAATCTTCACACAGAGGCCACATGTGTGCGCGTGATAACATGGATGCTTTCTTCCTGTGCAGGGTTATTCTCCTCCCGTTGCCAGGTTGCTGCTTCAAACAACCGTGTTTTGTTGTGATATTTGCTCACACTGAAAGAACTCTTGCACCTTAGAAGGGGGTTAATGCATGTTCTTGGAATTTAAAACAAACAAACAACAAAAAAAAGCCGTAATTCCTGACACGTTTTGAATGGCAGATAGGGTGTCTCGCAGCTGTTGACAATATGTAAATTCAATCAAAAACTGCCATTTTTTTCCTTACAGCCACTCCTGTTTTATTTCTGAACTCCTCTTTATAATGTGGATATTTATGGACCACAGCTACAGCATAGCTATCAGCACAAATAAGGCGCATGGTCTGTGGTGAACTTTGCTCTCATGACCACAGCTCCTACATCCTACAAGTAACTAACACAGGTACAGGGAGAATGAAGAAGTGACCCCAAATATAAATAGACTAAATAGCTCTATTTGCTCTATTTTTATAAATGTTTTTTGGCCATTTTTAAAACACCCACTGTTCGTAAAACACATTATGCAGCGTTATTTGTCTCTTAACACAAATGATTATTTGTCAAAAAGCTTACAGTACAGTAGTCCTTGGTGTGTATGTGTGTGTGTGTGTGTGTGTGTGTGTTTGTCTGAGTCATTGCAGTGTTATGGTCTCTTATTGCTAAGTATAGAATAACTGGTTTCCTCAAAGACAGTGCGGGGACAGTATTTTCTCTTCCTTCAAACACAAAGCTGTTTATTATGATTGCATTATCATAAATTATTTTATAGCATCTGCTTGTCAATAATTATCGTACAAATTTCTTTGACTCTTAACCCCTGATTTGGATGAACCCCAGGTGTAGGACTGTCAGCCTAATGAGCAGATGAACGTTCCCCCATTGTTCTCGACTCGTGGCTCTGCATTGCTTTACAGCCATCCAGCCACTACAATTAAACATAGTGCGCCTTAATATCAGGAGGAAATAATAATCAAACATAAATGAAAAACATCACATTCAAGTGATGCTGTGGCTTCTAAATAAACAGCGACGTGATACAATAAAATATAGCAGGATACATGTAAGTCACATTTAGTCAACGCAAACCAAATGCTCTCCACACTGGTATGTCTGTTTTGCTTGTTTAATCAATGACTCTGTGTGTCATTCGTACTAAATTCAGATGATATTTTTATGATTTCAAGTTAAATCTGAATCATATCCTTGTATTTCAGTTGAGATACTACTATGCTGCTGTTTCTCAAGGCAAATACAGAAGTAACCTTGGAAACATAGTCTGCTCTATATTTTACTTTTTGTTGCAAAAACAGAGTGCACATACTGAAGCATTACTGAAGCATTGTCACACTCTAATAAAGACATAGATGATTTTGTGCACAGCTTTGTAGTCTTTAGTTAGGGGTCAAGGGTTAGTTTATGTTTCTATATATTGTTATAAGATCAAACGTGTGATGTCACCACTCCTTCACAACTGGTGAGGTTGTAATTTGAATTTCTCTGTAGGCGTGGGGAATGATATTTAAATATATTTTGCTGGGGAGGAGAAAATTTGGACAATCAGGCAATGACAATTCAGTTTGTGAATGAATCACTCACATCCAGGACACCAGTTGGCTACTGTAGCCAATATTAGCCTTTCACATCAACCACAGACCAGTAATTGAACTGAAATTGAGCCATGAGAAAAAAAATTACCTTTGAATATCTGCCCAACCTTTTTTATGTGAGTGCTGATCAGATCAGCTGAAAATTGATTAATTTTAAGGTGCCTAACACAACACACAAACCTCCTGATGTTCTCAGGTTTGTAAATGAAATACAGTGATCAAAGAAGGAGATACTTGGAACAATAGTTGATGCAGACTGCACCATGGCTTCTACTTTCGGTGAATCAATGTCCATTTCTCCTTTGAAAGTCGAACAGTTGGCAGGCATGTCTAATTGCAGGCATTACTGGCTGTTATTGGGCAGTGGAACTGTCCTCTGCACTAGAAACGGGTGAAGGCCATAGCTGTCCTGTGTACAGTGAGCAAGCTACATTTACCTCTAAACAGCAAAGACAAATCTGTTTTCTTTGATGACTTGGAAATACATGAGTTGATTCATGGGTATCACCACATACTAAAGTGTGCAATGAGCGATTTTGTTCAGTTGACAGCGAAGAATATGTTGTTCCGATGAGAAAACATGCCCTGCTGCCCACAGCATTCATCAAGAGCCTATCTGCCAATGGAAATCAAGCCCCACTGCTGAAACTCTCTAATGACACACCAATAAATCATTTGTTTGAGGTTTCTCTGAGAAGCTAACTCTTATATTGTGGGCTGGTGCCAAGAAGAAACAAGTTAGCCAATCAATTAATCAGGCTATCACAGTTTGTCCTGAGCTAATTGTACTATGCAAAGAAAAAGCCTTCCCACAGCTCCTACTGTATTAATGGAAATACAACCTGTCCACTTACCAAATAGTGAGTAGTAGCCATGATATACAGTTTGATAACATGTAGTGGCAGGTTAACTGCTGATTTAAGACAACATATACTTGGCTCATATGTGACTTCAATGGCTGAAATGTTTGAAATTGGAGGCAATGGATCCTGATTAAAATTCAGCAGCTAGATGTTGCACTGACAAAGGCAAAGTAATACGTGAATATTTTACATTGTTTAAAAATGTATGAAATTATTGACATATAATAAAATGAACTGCTTTAGTGATAAAAAACATAATTGGTATCTGTAGACTGTAAAATAAAGCGTTTAACAAAACATTTTAAAACATTGAACAAGCATTTCTAGTGTCTTGCTATATGCATAGTTCATCAGTTTACCTTAATTGTCTTAGTAAGCAATTTTGCTTACAGAGAGAATATGACAGATTTGGACTGAGATATGAAAATTCAGAGGCCCAAGCTACACAAATATTCTCCTTTTATTTCTGGATACAATACACTTTTCAGTTTTTATCTGAACATTTTAGTGCAGTAGTGCATTTGACCTCTGTGTTTGTCTTGACTGTCAACAAAACAATACAAAAATGTAGATCTCTCAGACAGCATCTATGATTATCTTATCAGTCTCTGCTGCAAGGTGGTGCAACTGTGATATCACTCTTGTAATTGTACAAGCAATTGTTATTCAATTGTTACTGCAATTGCTTGCAATTATTAATCTTGCACTGTACCTTTGACACACACACACACACACACACACACACACACACGCAGCATGATGCAGCATTGAGCAAATAAGGACAAGTTAAGGGCAAGTAAATATGTGCGTGATTACATACTTTCCTAATTTAATTTAAAATTACCTCATTTAAAGAACCATAAAAATGACTGTAGAAAGGTTCATTTACAAACCTTCAAATTATGAAGTTATTTTTGGTTAAAAATGCTAAGCAAATCATTTCAAACCAAAGCACAAGAGAACCCTGCTATACCAGTACAAAGCTTGTGTGGTATTGAGCTTGATAATGCGGCATTCTTTCCCTCTTTAAATAGCAGACTACTTGTGCTGGAAGAAACCACTGCAATGTCAGATGCGCCTTTAATTGAAAAGTTAATTATCTTTTTGAAACCATCAGTTGTCATTTAGGTAGATCAGATACTGGCGTAGTCCCCAGGGACTAACTTTATTTCAGTCTTAATGGCTGGGGACCCTCCATTTTGCTGTGTATGAACATTTGGTCACTGAAAGCACCATTTATAGAGTATTGTTTAATTAAAGTGAAATTAAGAGAACTGTGTGCAGAATTTAATTTCACGTATAAATTATTTTCAAAATGGGAGGGGGGAGTGTCTCAGACAATCTAACTTTTCATTATCCTTCCTTCCTCTCGAGGTGCCTTCACTGCTTCCTCTTGATCTTTACATCTTTGTTGACTGTTGCTGAGAGTTACTTCACAGAAGTAAAGGCTAGGTAAACATCCATGATGCACTGCACAGGTCCATTGGGAATTTGTTGTTTTTCCCTTGCAAGTTTCCTTTTTCACAGTGTGAGCCTTGTGTGTCACAGGTATAATGCAAAACATTCTCAGGGTTCAAACTCTGTTGAGACTGAAGCCAAATTCCAAAAGCAAATGCATTGCAAATCGTGACAATTACACTAGGTATAATGTGAAACCCACCCCTCATTAAATAACAATTTGTCAGTATGTGTTAAATTAGGCACAGCTTCATGTAGTGAGACTAACTTCAAACGTCGAGTTGCAGGACAAACACGATCTTTAAGAAAACCCACCGCCTACCTAAATTCAATGTTAAATATTTCTGGGTGTACCTATATATACTTAACTAGAATACTTAAACCACAGACAAAATTCTGTCTATTCCAGGTCAATGGCTTACAGAAGCAATATAGCACAAACACAATGCACACATCAGTTATTCTGTGAACATGTATTTATAATAATACAATACAAAAACTGTTTTTTTTTCAACTTGCTGCCATCACCAGACATGCTGTTTCTGTTAGTCCAGGCATTTCAATAGTCCTGTTTAGCGTTAGTCATTCAAGAGTCATATTTGTGTCATATGTCCCATAGCATGTCTGGTTTTCTAGCAGCAAATCTTCACCTGAAAAACCCCCAGCAGCACATTTTAAACATATATAACCTCTTCAGGATAATGATTAAGTCTGCTTTTTTTAACTGAGTTCTGCTATAATCTGTGGAATTTACATAATTTATGTCTTGTCTGTCTCTGGATGTTAATTTTAGCACAGTTTTGCTCTTTCATGTGTCTACAGTCTGTATTTCATTTTTAAGTAAACAAGATTTAGATACGTTCATGAATATGTTTATTAACATCTTTTTAAAACGTGACAGAGACACCATCCACATATGTAAAAAGTTTGTAAAATTCAACAGGAATGATTACCTGGAGTGGCACCCAGCAGATTGTATACCTCTGCTGCCCATAACAGTTATTGAAGTGACATTCAAATGTAATAATTTCCTCTATATCCCAAAGCCAATCATTTGACATGTTTCATGCAAAGCTGCCCCTAGCATCGTCAGTTATCCTGTTCACTGTTGGAAACACACACAAAGGTGTGAAAACATAACTTCAGTGGTGAAGGTAAAAAATGCATAAACCTAAATACAGCCTGGAAAATGAAAGACCTGCCACTGGCATCAGTACCAGGATATCTGCACCATGGCCACAATGCAAGTGTTTCTTGCAATGTGCTGTGTACAGCAGAGTCCCAAGCCTGTATTTATTTTTCTCAAGCATCTTTCTCAAACCTTTCTAGTTCATTAGCAAAACAGTAACCCTATATATATATAAGTTATTCAGTAGATGCAGATGCTCCTTTGCCTTTTTAACCTCTTTTTATATCTCCCTCTGGAAAGCAACACTGTGTTTTCTTTTATCTGTGCTTATCCAAGTATTGTTTCAGTGTGAAAATTTCAAATGCAAGAAAGTCAGTTTGTTTTAAACAGCAAACCAAAAAGACAATTTTGTTTTTAAAATCCAAGATATCTCAAGCTTTGTTGATTTCTTAAGATTGAAAAAAATGAATCCTGATGTCTTTGAAATACAGTACACACTTTGAAAAACAATCGTGTGAGATATGTTTGTGTGTGACTACAAGAATAGACTTTTAATTTCATGTCAACTGTTAAATATTACATGTGATAAAATGCTTGCGGAAGAAAGCAGCACGCAGTAAGTTAGGTCCATGTGTGGGCTTAAGAGGATTTTGTGTACTGCATGCTCCTCCTCTCATGTTCCCGTGGAAGGTCAGCAGTATTTTAATTGATTCATTGTCTACCTGCATTACTTATTAGAACAACACAGTTCTCCATGGGAACCCCTAATTGGGGCTCCCTGGTGGCCACTTTGTGAGAAACAGGCAGTGCTGGAACAGCAGTCAATCCCAGAGTCCAGTGGGACAACTGCAGAGAGAAAGCATTTTTTCCTCTTTTAATTCATTGCAAGCACACTGGAATAAAGACAGTGCACTGGACGTGTATTATGAGAACATTTCAAGTGCTAATACAATAATTTTGTGCAGAAAAAAAACAACCCAACTTTGTCACAAATTTGTAATCAAATCTACTATTTTAGGTTGTAAAAAATGCCTACTGAAAAAGTTTGATATCATAAATCCCAATCTCGTTTCTTGCATAAGACTGTGTGAATTACGGTTTGTCTCCATATAGGCATGTCCAGAAGTGCCATGTGATCAAAGGGGATTTTGAAAACTCAGCAAAAACAAAACAAAAAAAAAATCAACTCATAAGAATTATTTTAACATATGCTTTAAGCCACCCTTGCAATGCGACATCTTGGTGTATCTGTACTCTCAAGGTGAAATATGATACATGGTTTATTTGAAACGATGTAACCAGGTTACCAAGCAAGGACTGTATTTCTTTCACTCTGACAGTCCCAGACAACTGCATGAGCCCTGCACTGAATTGAACCATAAGGTACCAGCCACTCTTCCTGTTCTTTGTTTGCCTGAAGACAAAGCAAGGTCCAATGACCTGTCTTCTCCTGACACACGTTCATCGCTCTGGTGATATTAATCTCTTCTGCCTGGTACTCCCCTGCCAAAGGGGACCAGACAACCACACACACCTACTGACACACACACACACACACACACACACACACACACACACACACACACAGTGACTCGTGCAAATGTCACGCAAAGTCACACATATTCAACAGTCATACATACCCTCACTCCTTTAATGTCTGTTCATACAGCTAAAAATAATGGAGTCAGTCTGGAGTATTTATCATTAAACTATTAAGTTTATTTATTAATAATCTATACTTAATTACATACATTAACAGCAAATGAAAAAAAAACCTGTGATGGAGTGCTTTCACTTGAGAGGCTAGCACCTGATGAAAACCCATGTTTGGATTGAAATACTGCTACTCTAGCCTGAGTGCTCTATGGTGGGGTTGTTCAGTCTTTTTCAATGTTATTTTGTTCACCGGTTTCTGAAGCTTTAGTTTCACTGGGTGCAACAAAGCCACTGGTAGCTTATAAATGGCAAAGTTGTATTTAATTCTTCACATTTTGAAAAAGATGCAAATGTAAAACATTGCCATGTCATGCACAGCATGTGCTTGTTAAAAGATACTTATTAGAGTCACTCCATGCATTCCCACAACATACAGAGATAGTGATAAACTCCTGAAAGGTACAGTCATCAGTGTGTGGTAATCAGATTAATATTTTCTATGTCACAGTCAGTGTGAACACCATGTTAATGCCATTCCCACTGATGATATGACTCGAACTATACTCTTCTCTCCTTATACCTTGTGTTCTGGTTTCTTTGTTGTGGCAGATTTTTTTTTCACCTCCTACACCATATCTGAAGTTAATCATCACCAGCCTTTCCATGGTATACCAGAAAATACTATGTTGAAATAAGTTGATTATTACAGAGACTACAGAGAAATATCTTGCCATGTGATCTGTAGAGCTATCAACAACCTGTTTCAGTTAAAATTACTTTGATTTCCTATTCCTTGACAGGAATTCACAGCTAAGAACAAAATAATTCCAGTAGCAGGTATCATAAATTGATGATATGTTACGAGAACAATGTGTGCATTCAGTGACCACCTGGAGATGTAGAAAAAAAAAGAGTATGCATGGTACAATCCTGAGAATTCTGGGTTAGCGAGTTGGACTGTGTGCATATTAGCTTAAATGGTGTTATCGATACTAATTAAAAAGTGTAAAAAGGAGACTTGCTATACCACTGAGACATACAGGGGTGTTAATGTGAGCAATTACCTGGTTACATCTGATTTGTTTTACTGTAGCATAATAATTTAGTGTCATAACCTTGGCTGGTGGAAGAGTTGTGGGTAATAACGGCTTGTTACTCTATTACTGTCATTGCAATGCAGACCACATTTCATCATGTTGTCGGGCAATATTTCACTCTCCATTACAGACCACTACAGAGCCATTCAACCAGAAGGTCAGTGTTAAAATCCCAGGTTAATTGATACCATTTTAATGTTGAATTCAGTTTGAAAACAATTTTTTTTTCACTGCATTGTTTGTTTGCTCAGCAGTCACCATTAACAAGGGCAGCTTTCATGACTTGCTTTTTCCCTTTTTTTACATATTATCCACTAACACAGCCAGATATTAACTGAAGCAGCATATAGTTAATGGCTTTGGTCAAGAGTGGAATAGAAGTATTCCACCCAAGCTATGAAACTGTAAACCTCTGGTTGCAAATTCAGTTTACAATATTGTATAATGAGTACATTTTTCCTGTAAAGAAAGGAAAAAGACAGAAAATAGATATGCAGATAACAGACCTTGTGAATCTCAGAGAAAGTAAATTTGAGACTTTTTCACAGTTTAATTACATTACTGGGTTGTTGACTTGACAGTGCAATTTTCCACCCTCTGGGTATTTCCACTGGACTCCCCCCCTCCCCTTTGACGAAAACAAAACCACAAGCTGAAGTGAACTACTCACAGGTTTTCCCCTGAAGGTAAGCGCAGGTAGCAGAATGCTACCTTTTGATATTATGTGAGGCACTTCATACAACACGGAGATGTTGTTTCACTGCATTTTACTCCTTTTGTTTTTACAAAGACGCAATGGCTGTACTCATGTGGAACAGCAGAAGTTCCGTTCAACTACCTCAGACTGGCACATCATCAGGTGTCACTATTGTTCATCCAACGAATGGGAAGGGAAACGTCCAAGCATCCTTTTTCTTGCCCAGAGACCTCTGCTCCTGGCTGTCTATGATGCTTTGCCATTTACTGCACTGGTGAATTACTTTGATCTGATGCATTTTATCTGACTGTGCTTCCTAGTTCTGTCTGCCAGTGTGTGAGCGAGCAGCTGTCCTCTGACCTTATCTGCTGCTGGACAGACATGCAAGTTTAAGGGTGTTCATCATGTTCACAAGAGCTCTGTATGGGTGGGTCATCACTGCCCAGTGCTGTATGACCAAATATCTGTGACCAGTGAAAACTGTTTATATATAAGCAAGATTGACATAAGAAGTCCATCCAGTAGAACACGCTCCTAATTTTCAAATTCATGTTCTTTTTATAACTCCCCTTTGTGATCCTGCCTTAATCTTTCCTTATACATGTTTTGGATCAGGAGAAAGAAGACGGTTTCCAGAGCCGAGGTTCTTCACAAACTGTTCCCGAAAAGGCCTTAGCGCTGCCATCGAGTCGTCCGCGGCGGTGTGATAAATCATAGGAATTTGGTTTGTAAAGCGCCGTTGAGCTCTGGCATCTCGGAGGCGCACTGTGAGAGAGCTCCAGCACGCAGCGCAGACACACGCATCGCGGCGCTCGCCTCTCAGACACCAATGCAAGGTGCTGATAGCAGAGAGGAATGGACAGCGGCCCTTATCGACGCTGATCCAGATGAACCAAAAGACACGCTTTCCCAACATTTCAGGCCTACTTGCTCCATATTTGGGCAACATTAGGAGTCTTTAGCTGTGACAGACCCCAGGCAAGGGGAGACCCACTGCCAAGGCTCTCGCAATTAGCCACATTTCCCAGGGCTGGGGGGGCCTGCAGGCTTACTGGCCCATGGAGACTTAAGCCCCGGCCCCCAAGGGGATCTCGGCCAACGGGAGCGCTTGGCATT
Organism: Megalops cyprinoides; assembly: GCF_013368585.1. Taxonomy (NCBI): domain Eukaryota; kingdom Metazoa; phylum Chordata; class Actinopteri; order Elopiformes; family Megalopidae; genus Megalops; species Megalops cyprinoides. Next base: position 16,041,668 of record NC_050592.1, read on the forward strand.
GGCTGTCCCCGATGGGTCCCAGAGCAATGGATGGCTATGATATGCTTTCACCGAGGGCTATTTGCGTCATGTGGAATTCAAAAGGGGGGAAAGGGATGTGTGTGTGTGAGGTGCCTTGATGTGCACACAGGCAAAGTCTTGACTCTGAGCTGCCTTCACATACCCTCCCCTCAGGAGCAGGATACGGCACTAATGTTTCCACCAGACACGGCTGCGTGCACGGAAACCAAAGCATGCCGCTGCTGTGTCTTTGAACAGGACGGTCTCGGCCTGTCATCAGACTTTCTGCTTATCTGAAATACAAGTGCACCTAAAATGCTAATTGTCAATCAGCAATGTTTAACAGATGCCCTTATCCACTGCCTCTTATGCACATTTACATGATCTGTGTAACCAGCTGGATATTTACCAAAGACATTCAGATCGCATTCGGATACAAAGGCACTGCATCTACTCCTTGAGCCTATAACCTTATGGTCATAAGCTTGGGTCTTATGCACCACATCACTGCATCACATGGAAGCCTACAGTTAGATGCTGATGTAAGTCAAAAGGCCCTCCATGGTAGACCCACACACCCATGACCCATCAGCTGCCCTTATACATGTAAATTTAAACTGTGTCAAGCTGTAAAAAAAAACAGTTGCCTTATAAGGTGATAATGAAGGGTATTGTGCATCAGAATTTAGAATACTTTATCAGGCGAAGTTGAATCTTATGCCAATGATGAAATTTCAAAGCGAGCTTGTCTTGACCATCAGCAGGTCTGAAACATTTTTACTGTGCCTTGAAGCCTGAGAAACACATATTAGCCTTCATCTAAGTTGTGTTTTAGATTAGAATAGAAAAAATATCAATAAATTCTGTGAATGATGTTATACTGTATCTAGATATCTACAATCAATTCTGTCACAAATACTGCTACTTAGTTCAGCAAAGAACTTATGGTATTTCAAATCATTCTGTACATCATCACATCAACAATATAACATTTAGGCAATAAAGCAATACCACATAAAGAGGACATACTCTCTTCAAAGTCGTTAATGAAACCAAATAGCCATTCAATTATATTAATAGGGCTGTAGTAAATACGTCACCTCCAATGTCACAGTACAGAGTAGATATATCTCTCATACCAAAAACATACAGTGGTACCAAACCTTGTACAATAGATGGGGTTTGATGCCACAGTAAGCCTCCTTACAGCCTAACTCCCACTCCCACTACCTTGTCTTGGAGATTAATTATTCAGCAGCTATGACAAAAAAAACCCCAAAAATATCATGGCACAAACATAGTTACATCGATAATAGAGTAGAGAAGATAGTGTGGAAGTGAGAGGAAATGGGGGGATAGAGAAAGAGATAGATTGATCTGTAGTGATGTGTGCTATGTTGGGAAGTATATCACCATCAGAATTCCACCATACTAATATCCAATGAATGCTGAGCCAGAGCCAGCATATCCATGGAGACAGGAACGTTCTATTCCCAAACAAGCTCACTCTGCCCATGTGAACACTCGCAGGTTTAAGTGAAACACTACTCTCAACCTCCCATTTCACCCACCTGCACACTCTCAGCAGTGAGGGAGTTGGACTGCTTTATGAATTTGACAGCCCGGGGGATTAATCCATCTCATTTAATAATGACAAAAACAAAAATATCAGAACAACAGCCTGCATGCTGATGTTGGAATGGTCTGTATCCTTGTATAGATATATGGCCCCGAACCCTCAACACACGCACACACACACACACACACACACACACACACACTACCTGGTCCAAGAACAGCAAACGCAGAACAACGCCCTCTTACATTCCGAAGAGAAAATAAATAATAGGCTATATAATTTCGGTATATTATTTATAAATGTTTACATGATAAACATTTATACTGAGGGAAGGGTTAAAAGTGTATTGATGATGTATTGCTGTAATTTTTAATTTAGACAAGCAATCTTTTTTTTTTAATTTGCTCTGACTGCTTTGCCTTAATGGTTTTGATTAATACGAAGAGGTAGTGTTTGTGAAAGAGATTTATATCAAGATTCATCAACAAAATAATCAAATCATTACTAGCTAATGACAGGAGTGTGAAAAATGATTTGGATCCTGCCATTTACCCAGGCACTGCAGGGCCCCTAAAGACAGAGAATGCGGGCCCCACCTGTCACCTCACAGCAGTAATTGTGTTATGGCTTCTCTTGGATCTACTGTAATTGTGCTGCAGAAACAATGCTGATGTTAATGAGGCCATTTGATAAATGCAATACATGCAATTACAGTCTGTCGTCATCACCGTAGGCAAGAGGGCTGATGAGGGGCCTGCCCTGTTCCAGAATCACCAGGACTTCCTTCCATTCTTCCAAAGAAACGAATCACAGACATCATCAAAAGCAACCCACCATGTCCTAAGATTATACGATTTCAGTCGAAAAAGAAGAGATGAAAAACCTATTTGAGATCAGACAAATAATTAGCTCTTAAAAACCCAGGGGCTTACTGACAATGTTGTAATCATCAATGTACAGTTAGGGTGTTAAATAGGGCACTTGAAATGGATGCACTCGCAGAAAACCTTAAGGGACAGTATGTCACAGACTTTGCATGGATGATATAACAGGTCAAATGATTATATATCGGTGGGTGCATGACCATGTGCATAAATCTGCATTCATAGGAAAAAGTGGTTTGAAGGAGAATTTTAATGTAGGACTTGAGAACGCTCTCATCATTGAAACTAGAACAAAAACTTAAATGATAAAATTCTCAAGGGGAAAATATCATGAGATATTTCTAAAAATCTTAATGGATTTATAAAATCTGATATTTCTATGTTGATCACTGTAAAATATCATTCTTTGTGGATTTAGGCACCCTTTCTCAAACATATCTTTTCTTAGAGGAAATGTTAATTGAATCAGGGCCTAAATGCTGCACTGAAGTGTTTTGATGGCCTTAATGAAGCTGACACTTGGAATGTGGATTTCCAAACCTCCCTGATTGGCCCAAGCACAGGTGTGCTGTGGCATCCACAGGCGTTGCCATGGTTATAGCATGCTTTCCAGTCATATATAATTATGTACATCAATGGCAAGATTCCATAACAACTGGTTTATGCTGCACATCAGCAAAAAGTAAATGTTTCAACAAATACTGATAACCTGATCTGATAGAAAACATATTGAAAATCTTGATTTATTTTACATATATATATATATATATATATATATATATATATATATACACACACACACACACACACACGCACACACTAATTCTTGTTGTATATTGATATCCATAGTACCAATGTCTCTGAAAACATTTTTCAGAATTTTTGGGAAACTGATCTAACATGACTGTACATTTCATTAAAGTCAGAATTATTTGAGAAATGTTACTGTTCACTTGTTGATGGTATTTATTTGAAATCAAAAATATATTATACATATGAATTGCAGTGCAAATTTAACATATTTAGAAGACGCACAGCTAATATGACTTTATATAAAAGTAAAGACCTTCTATCTAGGTAGAAGTAGACACAAATTGTACAGAGGTTCCAACATTCTTCATCACATAAGTTCAGATCTATGCAGATGCTGATCAGCTGCACAATGGGTAGAAGTCGATTGAATACTTACAATCATTACATGGGACAGCGCGGTGCAGTGTCACAGGGATTCAACTTGTAATCAGAGGTTGCAGGTCTCAATCCTAAGTGGGACTCACTGTTGTATGCTTGCTCAGTGTAGTTAATTTGAACGGCCTCAGTAAGTATCTGGCTGTATAAATGGATAATAGGTAAATATTTTTCTGTAATATACTGTACATGCTATAATGTATGCAAATAACCCTGGGTGAGAGCATTTGCTAAGCAAATAAATAATGTAATGCAATGATCAGAGAGCATACTTAGATTTCACAAACCAGTGGATTTCCAGATATTTATTAGTCACGTTTAACGGTCAAAGATAATATTTCACGGTAATAAAGATTGCCACTTTAAATTAAAAAGAAACAGCGAATGGTTAACAAGTTTGCATCAGGTTTTAAAGTGTCACATGTATTTAATTTATAAATAGACATATTATTAACACATCAAATGTCTGGCAGTCTGAGAGGCGTGCCTCTCTTTAATAGTTTACCTTTAATAATGACTACTCAGGCGCGACAGTCACCACTCAAGGCCGCTTCATAGAAATCCAGTTGCATGAATTTGGAGCTGGCTAATCTGATTAGTTTAATTAAGCGGGGGTAATAGACCACTCTCTGAGATATGAGGGCATGCTGTGACTCGGGCATTCTGTTGAGAAACATGACAGTACTTGAGAGGAACCAAGTAAGTACTCAGCACATTCATTTTTCATACAGACAAGGCACTTCTTTCAAGGGCTGGAATTCTAAACAAGAATAATGGGATAAATGCGTTAAAAAGTATGAGTTGTTTGATTGACAGGAGGTAACTTGCCAATCAGAGTCTGTTTATCACTAGGGAGAGGACACACATTTAAGTAGCTGGATAATCGCAGGATAATCAGAAAAGTAGGATAATCTTTATGAAAGGTGGAAAAATGTGTCTTCCTGTAACTGTAATTTTGTTACTGTAATTTTGTGGAACCTTGCATAGAAAAGCTACTATAATTATTCTTAGGTAGATAAAGTATAACATATCCTTACATTGTCTATTTCATGTTCTTCTGCCTCATTGTGATCTGGTCCTGCTGCACTGCAACCTTTCATGAATGTACCTGAAAGTAAGAAAATAAAATGTTAATGGAATATACATATATACATAAAGTGTGTGTGTGGTGTGACATAATTGGAGTAGGATCTATTTTATATGATACACTATTAGACCTCTGAGCATACAATTAGCTTGACAAAGAAACATAAATTTTATAGAAGGCTAAGTCCAACGGATTGGGACATTGTTAGAGCTACCGCTGTGCTTGCTTTCAAGTCAGTTTTCCACTCCAGTTCATTCTTATATATCATTTTCATCTTTGAAATTGGCTCTTTAGAACATTGTTCTGATCTCCTCTCCGACAAAGCAAAACATCATGCTGAGGTTGATGAATGGCGATTAACGGAGCTTCAGTGGTAGCGTGTGCATGTTTAATATGCCATGACACATCCAGTTAGATATCCAAACATAGCCCCCATCGCCCCAGATACGTTCACGTTTATAGGTCACTTGGAAAACACAGAACGGGATCAGGGCTACAGCCCCTCTTTATAGTTTCAGTGCCACAACTGATCATTTTAGTGGAGTAGCTTCAGGACACTCGACCCCTGTCACCATCAGTACGCAAGATGCTTGCCGCAGTGATATCAGAGTGTCAGCTTGAGTTTGGATGAAGAGCAGCAGTGTAGTTCAATGCAGCGTTAATGAAGCGATTGTGTACTGATGGGTGACTGACTGTTGCTGGTGAGGAGTTTGTGTAGTATTGTCTTGTCAGATTGTGCTATTGAAATTATTACAAACTGAATTGCAGAGTGTTCTGGTGAGGACGTTGTGTAGCACTCTGTCCCCAAGTGTTGCACAACTTACATAGAAATAAAGGATACCAGTAAAACATAAATACTAGGCAATTAAGATACAGATTTTGCTGCCTTATTTTAAAATGCCTGTGATTAAAATGTATCTACTTTTTAAAGTTGTGTGATGTCAACTACATTTAGATACTACTGTGCATGTAAACATTAATTCTAGGGTAGCTGACTTGTCACCAGTTTCCTTCCAGCAATGTAATGCTGTTACAGATGTTTCAGGACCACATCGTCTGCTATTCTTTTAAATTAAGATCATTATGTATTTGTTTTACCTTTACTTAGAAGCAATGTGCTCGGAAACTGGAAAATAACCTTGCTTTAAATTTTTTGATGAACTATAGTTTATTTAATTCTAAAAAGCTTAAAGTAAAATTTACCATGTATTGTTACTGTGACATGAGCATTTTGAGACCCTTCATATGGTCTTGGAAGTTAACCCCCCATAAAGAATGGTGAAACTGTGAACTTAACAGTCAAAATCCAACATTAAAATATGCTGCTACTACTGTTGAATAAGCTTTATCTATCACAGAATGTAGGGACACAATTAAAAAAGCTTTTACAAAAGTCACAAGGACATGCAATGGGGAGAGATAACCACTTCAAGAAATTGTATTTCAAAAAGTATTTAAGATACATATATGATATTTCACCTTGGTGGTTATGTCAACAGTACATATGTATTTGATGGTGTTCAGGAAAATTTGATTGGGTTATGTTATGAGTTTCATTTTACAATGACTTGAATACAAATGTATATGCAATGTACATTATAGGGCAGACTCCCCTTGGAGTTTTGCCAGTTGGGGTTGTATTCATACCATCACAGCATAAGTCCCCCTGGTGGTTACAGGTGGAACAACCTGCATTAGTTCCAGCAGCCCAATTTTATTCCAACTGATTCTTCTAAGATGACTATTTTACTCACCTTCTGTGATCTAACCGTGTCAGTCTTACAAGCCTCTCATTTTTAAATAAAATGGCTGTGTCTCTGTGAAGCACAGATCAAGTCAAAGCCCTTTACAAGATTAATTCCAGAGTGCCTGATACATTCAGCACTTTTCCTGAGTTGTATTTTGTCATAGAACCATTGAGCTGTTGGCTGTTTATCACACCATCCACCACCCTGCCTTTTTCAAAAGTGCTACACGCGTTGGTGAATCAGACAGAGAACACCATTGAGAAAAAAAGACATTGTTGGTGTCAGCAGGTGAGTGAATATGAAACTTCCAGTTCTTTGTGCGGTGCCTGTAAACCACAACAAATCTCAACTTTTCGGGGAAACATTGATTACATGGCACTTACAAAAAAAGGCTCTCCCCGGGACTAACAGACAAGCAAGAGATACTTTTGCTTTACATGGCTTCATGAGTATTAACATTACATGCACATTTTAAACAGATGGCCTCTAATGTATATTATGACTAACTGCTTTTAACACATATTCACTTCCTGACACTGCCAAAAGCTTATATCCACTTATTTTTCCAGGTGCACTTGTATGTTGCAGCACTTACAAGGCCATGTCCACTTACAGCCAGCTCTGTATGAGGTGAGGTTAAAAACAATTAGCTCCAGATATAGTTGTACCCCTTTTCCATTAGCATGCCTTGGCATAACAAGGCAACTTTAATGTGAGGAGGAAATGCAAAATGTCTCCCTGTTCACACATCCCTACAAAAGGATCTATGACTGGTACAATATAGAATGCCTGCCAGTACATCACAAGAAAACCAGCAAAATACTATAGAGAGTGACTGACTTACCAGACATAGCAGAGCAGAGCTAGAAATTTCATCAGGATTGCGCAATAGTGTAGACATATGTAAACTGACACTTTTTATTTTTTACTTTTTATTTTATTATGGTGTACAGTATGGTATGATCGAAGCATGTTGCTGGGACCCACAAAAGAGGAAGTAGTCTGGCAAAGTGGCAGCTAAACAGTGCAATCTTCCAAACGATAGGACATTAGAATATAGAATCATTAATTCTGTAACATTTTGGACAGCACCATGTAGAAGGATATAAAAGTCTGTTAAGTTGGACTATTTTTTCCAGCTAGCTGCTACCTAGCGGTGGTAGGTGACTAGTACTTTTTGCTAACTAGGCAGCAGTTGCCCTGCTGATTGGTTATTCATAATTGTGAGAGAGGTGGAGAACCACAGGGTTTTGACATTCTGAAAATGAGTGAACATATGAATATTATGTAATAGAGAAGCAGCATTTTAGTCAGACTTGTGTCTACCAGAGCCTCGTGCTACAATTAAAAGTGATGAATAGGAGCAAGGCTAAAATAAATCATTTTAATGTTTTCACAGTAAGTGAGAAAGCGTTCTCTTCTTCAGTGTTGGGGCTAATACACTACCACAGTGTTAGTGTAATACTACTACCTTTGTTAGTGATCCTAAAATATTATGTAATTCATTTTTAATTCAGCCATTTTATGGTATTCATATTTCATATATGAATGCATTATCTGTATGTTAGACATTACATTAGTGGTGATACCAGTCTATGAATTGGCCAAAAGTAAAAATCTACATTCCTACAGACCAGTAGCTACGGACAACAGCTACACACCTGTTGCTAAGAGACTATCTTAGAGACTATCTTAGATTGTGCAAGGAAATGTAAGAAAATGATAAAAATAAATATCAAGGCCCATGTTCCCTATCTGGAAATATGCACACCACAAAAATTAATTGTCGAAAGGAGCAAAAAATACTTAATTGCAATGCAAGTTGTGCCTACAGCGCAAAGATTCAGTTTCTGTCATTTGCTAGAAATATGACCTTTAAAACATATGAAACCACCTGAAACAATGTGTATTGTTGGTCTCATTAATAAAATGCAGATGAAACAAGTGAAACAAACTGTGGAGAACTATACTAAATTATGAGTATAAATTATAAGTATTTTCATAACACCTTCAGTCAACTTGGCGTGGCGGTATACTGGCCAAGTAGTTGTCAGTGGGATAGTTTATTAGTCATTGTGGAAACTATATATACGTAGCCTTAAATTCAATATTATAATATTAGTTAGCATTAAATTATTTGCATTTAAAAATACATATGTTGCTATGCAAACTGCTTGTCTACTATTTTGAGATGTTGATGCTGTGCAGTAATTGTGCCTTTATGTCTCCATGAAGCCAGCCAGACCCCGCCCCACCCCCCCCACCCCCACCCAACACACACACACACACACACACACACACACACACACACACAATGGTTGATGTGCACCAGTAAACCTGCAACAGATGATGACATATCCATGTGATGTGACGACAAGTGACTTTTTCCAATTAGATAATAATGTCTTTATTTAGGAGTTGTGCCAAGTGGTTTCACCAGTTGTGGGTTCTGATCACGCTGATCAAAAAATGACTGTAAGCAAGCAAGCTATAATATAATGACAACTGCACTGGAAAGATCTTAGACGTTGATAGAGAGGCAAAATAAATAAACAATACTAAAAAAACAAATCAATCAAAATTATGATGCATTATTTAGAACTGTATATATAATTGAATGTAAAGTGTCATTTATAGTGTCATCTCAGAGGTGAGCGCAAAGTGTCAGAAGTGAAATCATGAAAGCAAAAGTGTATCGCCCCAGATATCCTGCTGTATTGACCCAGATCTTGTCATACCTCCTCAGGGAAGGGGACTGAGGTCAGCATAATGGATTATCAAATACCAGATAACACTTGCTATCTAAATTATCACTAGATAGCTCGCCAAGGAGTAATTTATAAAATATGCAAGGTCTGTAGTTGTGTTTTGAACAGATATTGGTTGGGTTAAAGTTATTTGTAAATGGCCCTGCCAGCTCTTTCAATGCAAAATCAAAGAACCCAGACCAACTGCTTTCTTGATAAGCTTCAGATCTGTGCTTTGGAAATTCTGATTTGAGGTCTGTGGGTGAAATGGGCTCGAAAGAGTGCTGTTAAGTCATTATTGTGTCATTGTGCCTCCTTACCAGATTGCAACATAAATGTTGTATCTACTGCACCATCTAGCTTCATCTATTTGACAACAGAAGCAGGGCTCTACATTTGTGGCTATAGATAAAGTCTGCCAGACACAAATGGAACAAGCATGTGGGTTGTGAAAAAAGAAAACTCACTGATCAGTTAGGTAAGACTAGAAATTATTAAAAGTGACAAAAATGAGAAGAATGTTCCATTTGCTGATGAATTTGGCTCTGCCTTGTGCATTTTCCTCAAAAGTTTGGCAGACCTTATGGACCTGATTGAAACCCCCAAGTGTGACTCAAAATGATGTTAAAAAAGAAGTTATCTGGAAAGAATAGCAAAGCCAATGGTGGACCTGATTGAAACACATCATGAAACCGCAGTGAGTTGCATAATACAAAATCTTACCTGTAAAGAATTGCGCTACAGATTGAAGAATGAATTAACGGTAGTTACATGTGCCTGCCTTTCAAAAAAAAAAAATCAACAAAGAAACCAGTAACTACATTTAAATATCATTCTGGAGTGTTCATTTTCTTCTCACGCAGACTTAGTGGGAGGATCTGACGGAACTGTGAGAACAGATGTGAATGGCCTGTCCTGAAACATGTTAAAAACACTGTCAGAAGTAATCGGCTGACCCCCAAAATGTGTCTTAAATATATCATTTGCTGCATCATGATTAATTTTAAAAGTCTGCAAAACCTGCATATTTTACCACGCGGAGTTACGACATCTCACTGAAAATACAAATACTGGCATATCAGTGTTTTTCAACACACTCTTCTTACCTCTACAGTGCACGACGTTATAATATGCTCTCACAGTTCTTGTCAACCCAGGAGTGTCTATGAGGCGCATTCTCGGTTTAAGGTAAAATTATGAACATTTAGCACATGTTTTGCCACAATCTGTAATGCGAATATTACAAAGAGGTGTTTCCCTGCTGGATAGCCATTTAACGGTATTATGTGGAGACAAAAGAATGAATCAGGTATTGTAAACCATTATCTTTAAAAAATGACTTTCAAAACACTTATGGATTCAGCTGCAATCTCAAGCACCGAGCATCTACATGAAAATGAGTTATCTTCCTCACATACTAATGTAAGTGTTTGCCTCCACAACCAGGATTGTAAAGTAAGAGCTTGATTTAACAAGTTCTCATTCTGCATACAACTCATTCTGCAAAGCACGACGGTGTGTCTTGCGTACACGAGTAATGCTCCGGTTCCCAGAGGAGGGCTCTTTGTAAACTCATCCCGTGAGTTCCGTGAGCGCGCCGCAGTTCCAGCTGCGGGGACAGCAGTTAATCCACTTGCTAAACGTCTGTCATTCGTAACGTGAGTATGTTTACTTTGTAGTTTCTGCATTCACTGTCGCTATTTACCCCATTCAAAACGGAGAACCACATAGAGAAATCAAAAGCAATTAACAAATATTTATCCTCCATCCTCCAACAGCGGATGACAATTCAGAACGCCGACAAATATTCTATTACTATTTTGCAGAAGCAAGATGCTTCTTTTCGTAGTGATTTGAAGCGTTTCGTTTACTCGGTTATGTTGTTCGTTTTATCACTGGGCAAATCTGTTAAAAATAATTTGCCTACAAGAGCAATACCACAGCAGTGTGACTCATCTAAAAGTTTAACTTGCGACATTAAATTATTTGGGAATACCGTACCTTCACTCCCCTGTTAAAGCAGTCCGAGAACAGTCCTCCAGTAATTTTAAATGACCTCAACTTCTAATTATCTTACATAAAACTGTTTACATATAACTTTTCTTTCAGTTAATCATAAATAACAAATGTAAGAGAGTGAAAAGTATGTTGCTATGGGAGGTTTGAGGCACAGGATTACTAGATGGAGACGAAAGGTGAAGAAGTAGCCTATGGACGGTAGAGACGTAGAGAAAAGAAGGATGCTGCATCTCATTATTAATAGATGGAAATGTTCACAATTTCTCAGATAGCTTGAACAAGCCAATTCCTTCCAGTAGGAAAACACAGGTTACTTTATGACACAAAACGACACTGAAACTAGATGCTTCAATTTTCCATTTATTATCACAAATGCACACATCACCTACTGTGATATTTCAAATACCAAGTGTTGGTATTTGGAATGTTAAGGTTTGTGTGAAATTCGCAGAAAACAAGGAAAATAAGATGTATTATTCTATAGTATTTTTCAGACACAGATTTGAATTTCGACTCAGAAAACGACGAATAAACTTTGGTTCCCTTGTTTGCAAGGAACTGTGGTGTTATTAGTCAAAACCACCTACTGATAGACATGCACCTTACACCCTACTCCATACATCTCCTCATACCCCATCGCGCCATACGGCTATTCTTTTACAGCTTTAATTACATAATTATCCATCTACATACATACATTTATCTAGGGATCTCAATCTAGGGATTTTACAAACAATTATGAAAACTTTCAAATTATTATGTCTTGATCTGAAATAATTATTACGATTAGTGAGTGGAAAGGAAAAAGTACATAACCAATTGTTTTTAATATGTTAGTACTGTTTTATGTACGTCTGGTAGATATACACACGAACTACCAATGCAACACCCTGCGTCTGCTCTGTGTCAAAACTGGGGACTGTGCCAAGTCAGAGGCTGATTTTTTAGAGCTCTAAGTTTTAATATCCGCAAACAGGTACATTTAATTCGTTTAAAAAGTAATTGGTAATTGTCTGAATACTGAGCTCACAGTAGTCTTAATAAATCTCTTCGGTCGCTGCCAAGGTAAGTACCTACAATAATAATGCGTATTAAAATTCTACCACCGCACTATTTTTCTAGAAATAATTCTAGTACTACTAAACAGATTTGAAATATATGTATTTTATACTCATATAGCAAATTTAGTTTATTTAAAGAAAGATTTCACCCCCTTTCACCCCCCAGAAAAAAACCCTGTGTGTCTTTTAGGGAAAATCCTTTCTCACAAGGAACAAAATGTCATACGTGAGTAATTGAAAACGAAACAATGCGGTGGTGACAGTGTTGCGTTTCTGGTTAACCATGAATTAAATGATAAATCGTGATAAACTACGCCCCACTGTTGACTATAAGGATTTAAGACGCTCGACGCGGCATTCCCTTGGCTTAACAATTACTGTTTGATACTGAAGTAAATAAAATGGTTGTATGTTTGCACTTTGTCACCTATTATTCACTGTCGACACTGCAGTTGCTAAAAGTAAAATCCTCATACATCTTACAACACAGCACATTGTAGGACGGAGACAGTAACAACACGTTATGTTATCAACCCCTTTTTTCTTGACATGTAAACATGTGGTATGTAAATATGAGAATGGATTAGTGTGAGCGCTTTCCTGGCAGTCCACTTCACTCCTTACTGCGAAGCAGGCTCCTCTGGGAGCGGAGAAAGAAAAGCGCTGTATATAAAAAAAAAAAGTGGCGCTTGAGACTGCCTGCGCCACAGCTGGCAAATCATCGATTTGAGCATCAGAAACTGGGAGGGGCGCCTCGCTTACCTGACATCCCTTTCGAAGAGCCCTCCTCTTGTGCCTGTACCCAGCGCCACAGCCAGCGCCACTCTCACTTGTGCATTCCAGACAGTCTCTCTCCAAGTACAGCCCAGCTGCGGCGCATAGACGTTGTCGCCCTGCCTGTGCGCATTTTTTTGCATGTGGCTGTGAGCTTTCATCTGAGGACGTTTTTTCCCTTTCCTGGATCTCTCAAGGTGGGACAAAGCCGACTCGAATTCTTTACTTTTGATGGAAAACGAGAGGTTTCACGGCGTCTTCTAACTTTGAAGGTATTGTTACACATTCCACCCTTCTTGTTTTCATGTTGTTGAACATCAAACTTGACACCTGATGTGAGACGTTAGTATCAAAACATCGAGCTTTAGATCCTTAATGGCTCCTGTACTATTACAGTTTAATGTTCCTCGCGTGTTAATTTAGGCCAGCCGCTAAAGGTGTCAGGTTAACAGCTGTCCGCTAAACGAAACAATTAAATTTGGAGGATGTTGGCCAATGACGACCGGCAGTCGTAGGCTTTAAGACTGCGAGACTACATCGCTGCGTTGTAGCCGTATCATAGCTGTCGACATTTCGTTTTTAACAGTTTGAAAGTTTTTTTTTTCTCCTCTTTGAATTCAAGATAGTCTACGAGTTAAGCAGGCGCTTAATAGGGCTGGGCTAGAGATACATTAGCCTAATCAAATACTTTGCAATCACTTTGTAAGTATCGTGTAGTGCCCGACTGTATTACGCAGTTTTACGTCACACTTTTTATGAAGTCAATATCGCAATATTTGGATTCTGAAGCAACAAATTCAATACACATGTGTATAATGTGAATGTTTGCCCTAAAACGTACATCTTGATGTGACAAGAGTTAAAACATTTAAATGTGTATTCAAGTGCGAATATTTCTTATTCAAACAACATCCTGTTCGTCAGACCATCTTCACACCTAACGTGCATCTATGTACTTGTACACTTTAACCGAGACAACTGTACATATTTGTATTACCTAGAGACGTATGTACTTAGGAATATCTGTAAACCACAAACTGCCTGGCAACCTTTAAATAGTCAAATCATGCTATAATTGGAATTGAGAAAAACTGTATTTAATGTACACTATAATAAAATAACGATGTTTTTTTTCCCTTTTTTCAATAAGCTATGACAGATATCACTTTTACCACTAACATCTCCCAGGGATGTTACCTGCAAGAAATGAATATAGGCCTGCATTACTTAATGTGTATTTTAATGCTTATTTTAATCAAATTTTTTTAGTTTTCCTGGTGAAATTAAGTTAAAGGCACATATAATATCCCTCTGAGATGTGTGTATAATGCAGACTGAATGCGTATGTATACTGAAATAGACATAAGACATTCATCTACTTAAGACACAAAAAGAGGATATGCTTTGACTTAAATGACAAGTCATCAAAAACACATTTTAGACATTTGGTTCATATTGAATGGTGCATTGTACACTGAGTAGTTCATACAAACATTGTAATTAACCTTGTACCTCTTCTGTCATATATTTCTATAATAAACTCAGTGTACACCAATTCAGTGCATCAGTCGGCTAGCGGTATAAGCATATGTATTGTGCTCAAAAACCTGAACTACTGACAGCATTACATTTTCATGTACTGACAATTGTTTTTTAGTTTGCTGTAGTCATGATTAGAATATTAAGACTGTCTCCTTAATACACAATTGATACTGAGTATGTTGTATATCTTTGGAGAGGTAAAAAAACATGTCAAAAAACGGAAGATCAAACACCTCATGTGCCCACAAACAATATATACAATAGTCCCTTTTCTAGTTTCATGGTCGAACAAATTCATCCTGTTTGTTATGTCGTATAGCTCAGATTTCAACTCCATGGTCTCAGAAGTAAACGTTTAATTTTTTGTTCTTTCTCTTTCTTTGCACGCAGAGTGTTTTCATGTAAAAGTCGTGTTCTTGAGTAAGAACTGTACCTGTGTCTGTGATCAGTGATGGGAAGTTGCACTGTATTGTTCAAGGAGTGCGTGGGTGTCTGGTGTGTCGTGACCCCCATGTTCACCATCTCTTGTTTCACACGCTACTATCAGTATTGCCCAGATTATTTTCTATTATTACTGATTGCTTGTCTCACAATTAACAATAGTAAAGAATAACAACAAAGCATTTTTCATGATAGTTATATTCTACTGTGCCAGCCAAACACATTTTGTAATTCCCCACATAACAAGTTTGTGCCAGTGTCATTGTAGTTTGATAAATAGAAATCTTAAACAATGAAAATTTATGACAGGCTAATGATTTTGGAAGTGTTTTTGGGGAAATGTTGGATGTCACACATGCAAATATACCTTCAGTTACAGAATTGTCATATTGAATGTTACTGGCAGTACTAAAGAATTAATTATTGCAATGAATTTTAATTTAGTTCCTTCCAGATTTAACTGATTTTTATAATTTTGATGTGTTCATTTTGCTCATGGGTTTTTGCATTTTACAAAATTCCATGAGCCAATGTTGTTGCAGATCAGAACCAATTGGGGGTGGGGGGGGGGGGGGGGGGGGGGATTTAGCTTTTAGTAAACTCTTTCTCACTTTAATCTACCTTGGTTCTGTTCAGTATCAGTTGTAATAACATATAATGGGTACACATTTCTCATGCCCCCACACATGATTTCTGGGTTTTGTTAATGAGGCGGAGAGGGTAATCACATCTTATGTTACATCAGAGAGGTGCACAAATACTGATGAGCACAGCAAGAGACCTGAGGAGACTTTACCTGTTTGTATCACCATGCATACTACCCAGGGTCTCCTGAAAGCGGAGAATGTTTGCCTTTGGTCACTGTGACGCAAAATAAAGACAAGGTTTTTTTTCCTGTTAGACACTGACTCTTCTTGTAAGTGCTGACCGAGATCAAAGACTGCATTTTTCAGATTGTGAACGTTATAGTAGCTCTTTCGGTCTTACTCGGTCTTCACGGTTTATTACTGTCACACAGAACTTGCGAACGTGCTTTAGCACATCCGATGCGATCTGTAGATAAAAGTATTAACCTTTGTTATTGGCATGACAACCTCATTTTCATACTTTATCTTGACAGCGGAGCCAAAGAGGTTTGTTAATGCACTCTTCTCTAATATTAAATTGGAAAGTAAGTTTGTTATTATAGCAGATATTCATATTCATATTCACCTCTTAATATTTAGTGTTGTTTGATCTGATAAATCTTTGTTTCTACTATAAAGCTTGACTTTTCAGCCAAATGAAAGGGTTATATGAAGACAGTGATTTTTTTTTCCCCGAAAATAAAGTAAAAATAAAAATTCACTTTGGATGTGTAAGGATCAATTGGAACTCAGAACACATTGCTTTTACCTAAAGCCCAAAATTGGATTACTTCAGCTGGAGTCTTTTTCGGACCCTAAAATCTTAAAGCGATACACTTTGAGTCATTTTCGATAATTGCATGGAATCAGAGAGTGTTTCTGAGCTGCTGGGAACACCCAGGTGATCTCCATCTCATTCTTCACGGTCACACTTTTGCATCACATTCGTGCTTAATTGGCACTTAATTTGTCAGATCGCTCTCGCAGGAGGCGAAGGCGAGGACACCGTGGGACTGTAGTCCTCGCACTCGAATGTTTGTCACCTCTTTAAATGGATATAGGAGCCAGGTGCGCAGTGAAATTTTTGTATTCCTTCGTAGATGCACACTAACAGCGACGACAAAATCGCTGCGGTTGAAAAAAATTCTGAAAATGTAAATAGAATGCAGTAAATATAGGGGGAGAGCGAGAAAACAACATTCACATGCCCTGACCCTCTGAGACCAATTAAACTATACAGTACATCAGTGATGATTTCGGTACAGGAGTAGAGCGTCTCAGTGAAGTCAAATGACTGCCGCACAAGGAACAGATCTGCACTTGTTGGGCTCAGCCTTGTTTTTGTTTTTTCCTCCAAATTTCCCTCCGCGTAGTCTGAGGCTGAGCAGAAGCGCACAGAAGCCGTCACCTTCAGAGTGTGATACTCGCCGGGCAAAAGTAAGGGTGTCAAAGAGCCCAAAGGTCTTTGTCGTGCCTCGCCTTCGCTCACCTGATTGTACAAGTTACATGGAAGTTTAAACGTGGTAGTAAGACACCAGCATTTTACAATGAGATGTACACATTCGGACATTGCCTGTTTTGCTTGCCTGTGAGTTTCTGATTAATTTAATTCAGAAGAAAAAAAGCAAGCCCCTTGTTAAAACCTGAAGCTCATGCAAATAACATTAAAGTTCTTTAGTGTCTAACTGGTTGTTTGAGCAGGCCCTAAAAGTAATTTTTCCTGTTGAGCACAGAGAAGGCTGGTATGCTTTTTTTTGAGAGGTGGTGGTTGGGGGGGGGGGGGGGGGGGGGTATGGGGGCTGATATCCCAGGTAAAACCATTACTCCCCTTTACCATCTCCATAATTAACACTGTAGTAAAATAACAGCTCAGCAAACAGTGAAATTATACCTGCAGTAGAAGTAGTGTAAATACCCGTTTTGCTGCCAGCAAATGTATTTATTCGACTGTCGCCAGTCAATAAGAGACCTGTCTACCATTTAATATGTAGCTGTGTGGGGATTCCTCCTCCCCTAAAAGAGCTCTGTTATGATTCATAATGGAGGTTGAAAAAACTTTAACAATGATTCAGAGACTTTTGGTGGCAAGCTGCAACCAGTTTTAGAGACGGTATCTTTGTAGGATTGTTTATGCATTCCAGGGCTCTGAGTCAAAAACATAACGGGGCTGACAATCTCTCACTCTCTTACACACATGCACACACACACACACGCATGCACACACATCTTCTTAGATACATATTCATAGGCAGCTTCAGACAGTTTTTTTATTTAATAAAAGGTAATTTATGCCATTAATTGGAAACTTTCTGCAAGTACTTGCCCCTCATTATATGGCTCCTACTATTAATTCAATAGGAGTGTTTTTTTGTTTGTCTGTGTTTGCATAGCCTTGCATTAATCTCCATTCCACAATTGCACCACATTTTAAAAGCACCAGAGTTCTTTGTCTTCTACACATTCATGCAGCATTTGCAGAACCATTGGCAAATTTTCTCTTCAGAAAGGTAAAACGATGAAAGTGCGTCATGTTAATTTTGTCACGGCTAGTCACTGCGACAGTTGTGTAACATCTGAATAGCATCTATCTCCGGCAATGCCGCACAAACACGATTAGAAATAAATGTTCTCTTATGCCTTTAACTTCTTATAATTTAAATCAGTCCTTTTAAGACTATGCACATTTTCATTACTTCAAAAAAAGTCATTGTTCTTTATTTTATGCTTGTCATGATCAGATCTGTGTAGGTTTTCCCAGATTCTTTGTTCTGGTAATGCAGCAAAAAGAAACCTAGCGATTTGGGGTAAAGCACATCCTGGGCTTTACTTTGCAAGGATGAGGTTGTAATACCCACCCACATATTCAAATAAAGCCCTTTAAACAGGGTTTCCTTCTTTGTTGCTCAAAGTGTGGCAGCGATACCCCCACTTCTATCATCACTCCTTACGACACACACACACGCACACACACACGCGCACACACACGCATCCACAAGCACATTCACACACACTCACATGTACAGTCATACACACACACACACACAAGCACATTCACACACACTCACATATACACAGTCATACACAAACAGACAAACACACACATGCACACAAGCACACACCCATGCTCTTCTTTTCTTATTGCGGTACTGTAGAACAAGTAATACAGACCGCGTATTAGTACTTACTTCTTGAAGGGATTAGTCAATTGAAAAGGAGAATTCAGCCGTGATTGTACCATCCAATTAATCGATCTTTAGAGTAACAATCCTGACCGGGTCAATGTCTCACAGTCATTGTTTCTGAAACATCTTCTTGTCAGGGGGTGATATTCTATTTACTTCAATCTTTTAAGACAGAGGCAGGTTACATGCAAAATACAGGACTTATTAAATGTTTACAATGTTTACCTCAATTTCACTTTGGTTCTATTGCAGAATTCATGGAAAGGTGTGCGTGTGCGCGAGTGTCTCTAAGTGTACCTTAGAGACACTCCTTTTCTTGTTTACGTAGGCTTGTGTCTCCAAATCCTGAAAGTTAAGAGTTAATAATTTTGACACACTTTAACTCTACACTTTGTATAGTCCTCCTGTACAAAAACTGAGAGATAGCAGTACAATATACATCAAATAATGTAACGTGAGATATCGATACATACATATGTGTATGTGTGTTTATGTGTATGTATATGCATATACAAAAAAACTTAAACATTATATAGATGTATGTAAATAATATGGTCACCAATAAAAGGACAGAAATGGTGTTAAAAGCTTCCCTTTTTCACATATGTTGTCTGTCAGTGTGTAACACTCCAATCTGCACTTTATCATGGGTTTCATATTGCATTTTGTGCTCCTAGTCTTTCTCCCCTGTGGGAGTCTGAACCACATTTCGGGTTGCCTCCACACACTTGTGTGGACCCCTCCAGCCTAAGTGTGCTGGACACCAGTTTCCTAAAAAGTTGAGCCACCCCTGCCCTCATTCTCTCATACACTTAGAGAGGTGAGTTTGTCCCTCTTCCCACTTTACCATGGCAATCTATTCAACTGCAGCAACTTGCAGGACAGGCATACAATATGCACAATACTTCTGGCTTCTTCTACATTTAGACAACAAAGTGGGAACAAAGACATCTTCAGAGGCCCTTTCAGAGACACACAGTCCTGTCTCTAACTTTATTAATTGCTGATATGTTGCAATCCACGAGGCAGAGATTAGAGCTCTAATTATTTAATCATGTGACACCGCCCTGCACCAGTGACAGAAAAGTAATTTTTTAGAGGCCTTGAAACTGATGTCTGTTGATTGTTGTATGACTAATATATTTTATAATTTAATAACAGCTGGAGGAACAAATAAGCGATGCGCCGATAAATATTCTTTCTTACACTCTCCTACACACACAACACACAGATAGTCTGTGATAGAATGATTGCTTTTTAGAGCCTCCCTCTGCAAATCCCTTCACTGTAGTGTCATCCACAGAGCTGTGGGCCTCAGGACGTTGGCCTGTACGAGACCTGAACCACACATCTTGTGCAGAAATGCAGCCTCTTTCAGTTACCAAGAAACTGCAAGGGCACAGCTTTTCCGTGCAGATCACTCCCCTGCCATCAGCGGAGGCTGTCGAAGCGGAGTTCCGCTTCATCTAAACAATATCACCCACAAACGACGTGCAACAGCACAGTGGCACAGTTATGTTTACGTCTTTCATTTTCGGATACAGCATCAGCACAGAATGCAAAACAGACCTTAAGAGTTCATAGTCTTTAAGGTAAGGGTTACCAGGTAGATACCTTGTTGAGTCATCCTTTTTCCTCTGACTGCTATTTTTAGATTAAAAAAAATTCAAATTTTGTGAAATTTAACAAAACAGCAGGCCTTACAGAGGATAAGTTTCATTACTTCGCATAATAAAATGATACATTTTAGCTGATTTAATGACATAACATGAATGAATTTATAATTCATAATTGTTACATGGATGTAATATGATGTTCTTCATGCACATTTATTTTATATATACATTTTATATTTGGTACATACATTATTTACATATAGTAAAATGTATATACATAATACAACATCTACTGCATATATAAGACGTGTAGTTCATTGTTGTACATCAGTACATTACAATCTTTTTTCAGTCTCTGGACAGGCTAAAATACCTGGAGAGTTGATCATTTTTATAAATACTACAAATATGTATTTCCCGGCAACCCTCTGTAAAAGCTCCCTTGTGTTAAGCCACAGCTCTCACTAACCTTGTAGACTGCTTAGACGTTGCACTTGGCAAAACTGAGCAGTGTACAGTAAGGGTAAATTAGGATGGAAATAATGTTTTTTTGTCTCCATTCTACTTTCCATTCATTCACTCGCCATAATGTGCACCACAGCATCAACATGCACAACAGGTTTTCAAATGTAGTACGGCTCTTTACAGACACTCTTTACAGCATCACACTACAAAGAGGACAGTTGCAGATCACCCTCTTGTTTTTTTGTCTGTCACTTTTCTGTCCAACATATTTCCTGTTGTGACACCTTGCTGCATATGTTACTTCTCCACAGCAGTCACACTAAGCGACAGGCCTAATGCTCGAATTTTCTTATAAATAAAGCTTTAACATTTTGGTATTGGTCATTTTTTGTTCACTCCATTTTTCAGTGCATGTGTATCTTTGAATCCTCTTTTGATACATAATGCTCCCAGGTATGTGCAAAGCATGTATTTTGACATGTCTTGCTTCAGTTTATATTACATTCATTTTATTTTTTATTGTTTAATTCGGATGTGTACAGAGTGTCACATTAACTATGATGGAACGAAACCGTGTATTTAAATCCACACCAAGACCTTTGCTTCAGTCTAGTTAATTCACTTTCCTTTATAGTTTCTTAATATTCAGTATTATTACGGGAGCTAAAAAAGGCATTGATGGCTCTACCCCATGCTGTTTGCGTACACAAACTGTTTAAATGCATGGAAAGCGATTTGTAATAGCAATCCAAATAATCTTGTTAATGCATATTAAACACCACAAGTGGCAAACACAAAAACATCACAACAACACCTACGTAAGTGAACATTCTGGATAACACCCGCATAATGTCAGGGATTATAAATTGATCATTTTGAATTAAGCAGTTATTGTTGTTCTTCATCTCTGTAATATATTGCAGAAAAAATGTGAGTTACAATAGAGAGGCATCCATTTTATACCAAGATGTAGTTAACAATGTTGTCACTGAAGACAGCACCTCAGAAATGGATGCAGGAAAAAAAAAACATTCTTTCTATCATGCTGTTATCAGCCAGGACAAATCACTGACTTATTAAGGAATACCACAGTAATTATGATTTATTTTATTCAAGCACAGAACATGTGAGTCCAGTGAATAAAGGCTTTATTACTTTCTGTATCAAATGTGCTGTAGATTCATTTTAACAGAAAAATCTCTGCTGCAGTTTAGTGACAAATACCTGATATACATAATAATCCTATATGAAGATCAATATAACAATGTTAACAATAAAGGTAGTGGTATAGAAAATACACTATGCCTCTAGGAGTAAACTCTTTGGTTTATGTATAAGATTTGATTTTGCCAGACTGAATCTGTGATTGGCTGGCCAGAGGCCAATGCAACCAGGTCATCATTATCCTCCATAAAAGTACAGCTCTTTTGAATGGACACGGTTATATTGTACTAAGGTTCAAAGCAGTGGACCATTTATAGTCTATTATGGAATCAAAGATCACCCCAGTTGTGAAAATTTGACAAATCCGAACCACTAAAAATGTCTGTTAACATCTGTCCCAAACAACAAAGCTGCAAGGCCATGATTGCCTGTATTGTTTTACACTAGATTAACACCACTGAACTGTATTATAGCTGGAATGGATCTACTGTCTCTGGTATTTCTGCTGGAGGTTGACCACACAGGGGCTTTCAATGAGTCAGTACACACTAGTCTAGGGGAGATCTAACTTACTTATTTAAAAAGAATGCAGCATTCCACTGTTGTTGTTTTTTGTCCAACTCATGGTATTAGAGGTTAGAAATCACATGACTAGAATGTATTTGAGGAAGTGAAACCGCTACCTTGCGCGACTTGTTTTTTCCTCTGCACACAACATACACTCACCTCTTACTGACATCAGACCATTATGTAATCTTCTTAGCGCCATTCACTATACAAGGGTATTGTGTAGTTTCTCCCTTTGTTGTAGCGACTACAAACCTGTCCAGTATTACGATTCCATTACAACTACTATTCA
The DNA here is from genome assembly GCF_013368585.1 of Megalops cyprinoides. Taxonomy (NCBI): domain Eukaryota; kingdom Metazoa; phylum Chordata; class Actinopteri; order Elopiformes; family Megalopidae; genus Megalops; species Megalops cyprinoides. The sequence continues at coordinate 16,064,650 of NC_050592.1, forward strand.
AATAGCAACACAAATAACAGCATGTCACATTCCTTTTCATCACCTCCAATGTATTCTAGGCCTGTATGTACAATACCAAGCTCATAGTGATTCGGAAATGACATTGTGAGCATTGGTTCGGTATTGAACTTTCTGGTAAAGTAATGAGAGCTTTGTGAAAAGCAGAAAGCCCCAGTCTGATGGAAGCTGCATAAGAATTCTCCTAATGACAAACAGAGGGCATATCCATTCCAGCTTTAATACAGCTCACTGATTAGCAAAGGGGTCCTTATGTTGCATTACATTTATACTGTACATAAACACAGATGAACCCTGATTACTTTACCCAAGCTGAATGGTCCACCCTCCCTATTATCACTTTTTATATAGCGCTCATATCCTGCAGTTTTCCATAAACTACCTAAATGGTTTGTATTTGTGTATTATTATTATTAGTAGTAGTACTAGTAGTAGTAGTAGTAGTAGTCACCTTATTGGTCAGTTTCACTGCAGAAACCTTTGACTGAAATGCATTTTCAATTAGATAGGTAAATACCATTAAAGATTTTACTGGCACAGGGGCTATCAAAGATTATTAAGCAGCATTACTGCTGTTTTGGTTGTACTAGAAGAGCAAGGAGACATTAAATTCTGTCACACCCTGCCTCTGTTGCCTGAGGTTACATTAGGAAGAACATAAACCTGAGTCAGTGACACATGTCAAACTTTGTCCATTCTAAAGCATGCTCTCTGTTCTCATGCACTGCTATGTGCTGTATGTATGCTTTCAGCGCAGGACATGTAAACTGGATGTTATAAAATTCAACTGTACTTACATAAAATAAAGTTGTGTAAGAAACTGAACTTAATAAAAAATAAACAATCAAAATAGCTTTTATACAGCACATAACTGGCATTATAAGGCTATGCAGTTAACTGCTGTCAGCTAACTAGTAAAGCTTAACACTTAATACATATTTTTCAAATAAGCTCCAGGTTTCGATTTGAGGCAACCCCGCGACTGACTTAAAAAAAATAAGCAATAAGCAAAGGGTCAATCTTCTGCTTTTAGATGAACCGGAAGGGGGTAAAGCACTTTTTCAGGTGATGAATTTAGCCAAAAATATTGTGCACATCAAGCAGAGCACAGCTCTCGAAAGCTAGTATATAATGTTATAATCATTGTCTAAATGTAATCATGCACCTGCACAAGTCAATGGATTTGTTTCTCCTTCCAATGATGTATAGTATTCAACTTATATGCATCTGATCTATTCTGATCTAATTTGTGTGACTGGTCCCAATATATATTTTTGGAAATCAATTTTAGGGGAGAAGGGCAACATTACTGTAGCATGGAGAATGCACTTGATAGATAACGAGAGGTAGAACAAAGATCTTGACATGTTCAGTGTAACCTCTAAGCTAATGATATTGTTCTTCTGTCATTTTTATGAGAAGTCATGGTGTCCAGGTCAACAGGAACCTTATACTGTGAAGTGCTAATTTTCTGTTCACTCTGATATTTCTATGCTGTTGGTGAACCTGCAATCCCACAATATTTTCAAAGTGCACATCACTATATTCACTATAACACAATGGTGGAAAGAATGTTTAAGTGAATTATATTTAATGAAAACAATGTTTAATATTAACCTGATAATCCTTTACATTTGATAATCGTAAATAAAATAATGGATAATAAAATATGTTTCTGTCCTTGTTGTAATTGTGAAACAGTGTTTGATGTTACATTAGCTTCACTGAACTTCACTTCTGAATGTGTACTGCACTGCCATTGTTCTTTCTCTGGGACAGTAGGTGGCAGCAATGTGTGATGTGATTTATTTATTTAATTTATTTATTTATACATTATTTATCAAAAAGTAAAATTCTGTTCTTTTTCTTTTTTCTCCTCTTACAGAACATATGCTTCTGAAGCTGATAATTATTTTTTTAAGTAGGATCCCTCTATTCATATAATTCTGATTATATTGTAATGTGCAATTTTTATTTGACATTTTTATTTAAACACAGAAAATTTTTAATTTAATTCTCCAAAACATTTACAGTAAGGTAATATTGACATAATTAATACATACTCAACAGTTCACCAAAGTAATCCAAGTTAAATATCTATGTAAACATTACACATCTACTGTAATGGTTGTGACTTGAACTGAAACCTCTGGGGCATGAGAGAAATACCATAACCATGCAGCTGTATCACCAAAAAGATGTAACTTTGGCCCATTTGTTCATCATTTCATACACTTGTGGTTCATACAGTAGCAGTTTTACTTATTGTCATTGATTCCACCTATGATTTGAGCAAATTAATCATGTGTTTGTATTATACTTGACAAATATGCCTAATATGCCTGGTGTAACTCCATGCATTTCCTAACTCAGCTCTTCCAATGGCAGAGATCTGCCAGAGATATTATTTTTATTAGATTTTGCTTGATGGTACTGACAAGTTCTGTTATTACTCTTTCAAAGTTCATAACAAGGACAGGTTGTGATATGCTAGCCATACCACCAAAATGATCAAAATTCCTTTTGTTTGCTGGAAGTAAATGCAATATCAGTTTTCTTACCATTTTAATCCTCTTTTGTAATTAACGTGTGACTTGCAGTATGTTTCCTTTTGTGCATGTTCTTTTCCATTCTTCTTCCTGTGATGGCATTCCTCTGCAGTTTCCTGTATTTATTATAATTAGAGAAAGAGCACTTAACTTGACAGTATTTTCATCCTATGGAGTTATTATTATATCACATAAATCTGGTTTAGATGTATCTGAAGGAGTATTAGCCTACTTTTCGGCTTGTGCTACTGTTAAACGACAGGTTGACTAATAAAATATTTGGTTAGGTCCCTCATTTTGAAGAACGAGCCTTAAGTCTCTTCGGTGAAACCACAAAGTAAGTTATTTTGTGATCAAAACCATATATGCATTCATAATCTAAATCAGGATTCCATGTGCTCTGATCTCAGAATTTGTAAGTATCTTTGTTATTTTTCCTAATGCTTGACCCTGTGTGGCAACTGGAGCTGTTGGTACTTTGTTTATGCAAGCATATGTTTAATAACCCCAGTAACAAAGCATTCTCTCTGTAGAATAATAATCATTTGAAGCATTCCCAGATTTAAAGAGAACGCATGAGAATGTTTCGTGCATTACAGAACACAGATAGGGAGTGTATAAACTTATTTAAGGAAAGTTCTAATACAATGAAATACAACGCGTTTACGATGCACTACCAGTGAACCTACTTAATGTCACTGTTGAGGATTTGGGTCTTGAAGCCCTCCCCGCCTTCCCTTCACCACCACCACAAGTGTTCATGAGGTTATGCGAGTGTCATTTGTGTTGCGGTTAGGCTCCGTCAGTCCTGAAATTCGATCTGTTCAGTGCGGCTAATAAGCTCCGGGTTTGGTTGTGCACTGCTCGCCGTGTCACCTGTGATTGCAGTGACTCGGTTGTGTGTGCAGCATGTGTTATTAATTCCTAGACTATATTCTGGCTATTCTACCAAGCTAAAAATTAATTCGCTCGCGGTTCCTTGCTTGCCTTGGTGCCATATGGTGCGTGCTTTTATACCGAACAGCGATGTGTGTGTGTGTGTGTGTGTGTCCGGACATTTTAGGAATGCATTTCCAAGATGCGTTAAAAGCCGAGTAGAATTCACACACTCGCATAACAGTCGAATTTCAAAGTTAATCAGAATTACGGACTGGTATGTTTATAGCGTGATAGTCACTTTTTACAATCAAACAATACTTTTTTTCTGAAGAGAAACTTATACAGGGAAAAGAACAGCTGCATTTTGTTTCCATGGGATACATTTTTAATAAAATAACCTGCGACTGTAGTCTATCTTTAGTTCATGCCGTAACAATCAGATGGTTACGGAATATGCGACGGACATAGAACAACACAGCATAATTTTGCTATTATTTTTTCGCGATGCTATGGTCAAAGCTCCGACTATATCCATAGACCTATTTTCACGATTCCGATGTCCTTTGCGTTGTTTTCTCATTCGCATAATGCAAGTGTGTGTGTGTCTGCGTGTGTGTGTGCGCGCGCGCGTGTGTTATTCAGTAATAAATGCAGAACCGCCTCACTCTAATCAAGCTGATTAAAAATTCCTGCGCGCACAGCCGGAAATCGCACCATCCTCCCCGTTTTCTTTCCACTTTCTACTTTATTTTCGGGTCTCCTTTACGCCAAGACAGCGGCCGTCACGGGAGGCTGTCTCCAACTACTCGAAATGCGCTTTAAATCCAGCCGGTTCGGGTGTTATTTTCTATAGAAATGAGGAGAAAGAGGAGAAGCACAGACAGCGCCAGCGAGGGGAGTGATGAGTCAATACAACTAATAATTTAATGGGGACACAGAGAGGGAAAGAGAGAAAGAAAGAGGAGCTCCGTCCGGGTACGAATAAAACGAGCAGAACACAACGCAGGGACCTACCATGCATTAATAGCACGCCTAATCCGTCTTCGAGACTGGAAACTAAAACGCACTTTTACCTGTTTATATCTGCAAATCATACATCGTCTTCACGTGAGAAGGCAAATAATTTTCGCCTCATTTTTCTTCCTCCTGGACAGTAGATGCTAAACTAACGCACCGCTGGAGATGTTTATAGCTAGCTACATAGCCGTAGACTACACAGGATGGTTACAGCTTGAAAACAAATGATATATATCACCAATTGTTTACTTGCATTTCCGCTGTTCGTTTCCTTTATTTTTGGTAGATTTGTCGATATCATGAACTGCACAGAACTCGCTGCACTTGTAACCGATATCTAGCTAGACAGCGGTTTAGCTACAGTATTTAGCTACTTTTCTTAGCATTATTTCAGGTGAGTAGCTACGGTTAGTTTTAACATGGCGAACATTTAATGTTCGCAAGCATTAACGCCAATTAGTGTTTTAAATATGTTAGCTAGCCACATATTTCAGCCGCTTCTGAATTAAACGCTTACCAATGCTATCGATTGGCGGCACAGCTCTCACTTGTTTTCACTTTTATGTAATTGGTATACTGTTTTGGGGAATCGCCTTTTCTCCCTTCGGTGAAAAAAACAAATATTCCATCGGAAGGCTGTTGATATCTGTTGTCATACAGACCTAGAAAGCATCAAACGCCGAAGTTCTCCATCGTCTGAACGAACTTGAAGAAGGCGCTATTCACCCAGACGACTTTATATGGTTTCGAGTTTTGAAGTGCTGAGTTTCAGGTTGGTTTCGTTAATTTAACTGAGTTCAGCAAAATTGTTTATGTTTCTGGATAGTACTCCTGCCTGTCTTTTTAAAAGGTCATCTCAAAATCCTGACCTGGATCTTCACTAGATCCGGAGTCGGGATTGAGTTGGTGTAGCATTCGGAAATTAGTTATAATAGTAGTAAATGCCTGTTTAAAAAGATCTTTGTATTTTGTGTTCCATCGAGCATAACTGTCTGTGCGAGAATATACCAAGAAAGTAGAAGTGGATGTCTTCACTTTGTAAATATGTGATCTCTGAATTCATTTGATGCTTGTAATGTCAACGATAGTTAAGAACTGACAGAAGCATATTTAATTGTCTAATAATAACTAAAATAATAGTAAAGGAACCAGAGGAAATAAAACGCACACAGTGCACACACACGCACGCACACACATTGCCTTTCTCATGTGGAATCATTGCAGGCAATATACTTGAAGTAATTTAAACTGAAACTTTAAATTTAAGGTCTGCATGTACTTGTACTTGAAATTCTAGTTAGGAATGAAGAGTACATTTTTAGATCTGTGGTGCAGTAAATGTAAACCTAAATGTAAAACATGTATATGTGTATATGAACAATATGCATAGGTATGTTGTACTAATGTGAATGCTGTGCACTGAATTTAAGATTGAGATGCTGACTGCATGGCTTCCATAGTTTATGTAACTGTGTGTGCGCGCTCGTGTGTGTGCACGCACACACACTCTGAACTGTGGGGTAACCTGCATCCCTGCTGTATGGGCTCCTCCCTGTAATGTCCAACTTTAGTCACGAGTAGTTGGTTATAATGTAATGCGCTTTACCACTTTGAAAAGTAGTCTTTAAAGACAGCCTATTAGTGCTGTCTTTAAGGGCTACTTTTAATTTTCATCAGTTATTCTGGCATGATGAAATGCTTTATACAGTATCTTAAGCTTAAAAAATAGACGATCAAAAGTCAGTCTTTTGCACCTTTCTTTGACTATGTTGAGTTTAGATGAGGTCAAGTGATAATTTAATTCATACTGTCATGTAATCCCAGCTTTTCCTCAAGACGTGATTTTTTGAGATTCAATAAATAAGTATTTTTGGTAATTCTCAAGGCTTTTAACATTTTACTATACTGTACTTTTTAATGCAGTTAGCACTGGAGTGGAATCCTTTTGCAAATTAATGTGTTTTGCATAAAAATTGGCTTGTTTCTTACCACATGGGAATCAGTAGTGGGACAAGCATACATAATGCATGGTCTTAAAAAACGGAAATTGCAATGATGGCACGAAACAGTGCAATCACCAAGATCAAGCAGGCAGATTGTATTTCAAAAAATGACTCATTTACCAATATTTTGGTTTTATTTTTTTGTAAATGTAAACTGTTTGCACTCATTAAAAAATGGTGTGAAAACCACGACATAAAAACCCCGAAAAGGCTGTCCTTTCTTTATACACAATATTTTTGACACATGGATTCATTGAATTTATCAATTGATGTGAATATTCATTATTGTTACTTTTGATTTAAACTTGCATTTATCGAACGTAAGGAATTAAAAGCAGTTTTGCGTCTTTGCTTTTTCACAGCCATAATAAACCCTGCCTCATACACATGTAGTATGTCTTGCCTATAGTTTACAGCACACATGATAGAAGCCACGTCCATCCTTGTATAAAAGGTTATGAGTTAGTCGCTTTTAAAACTTCTTAGTGAAGCCTTTGTCATGCGGATACACATTATTTAGACTGATGAGGTGCAAGAAGTCCTGTTTTCTAATATCCTATACTCAAGAATTTTTTTTCATCGAATATGTACTTTGTTTTTGTTTTTAGTGCTTAAATCATTTGGACTAAGTCCTTTACATTTTTTATTGTGAAAATAAATTTGGTTTACATAGATTGTGTATTTCGATGTATGTTAGTTGCGTGCATTGAACAAGCATGTTTCAGGTTTAGTAAGCTCTGTCAAATGTTTATATGCACTAGCTAGTTACCATTGTTTCTTCATAGCCTTTTATAGCAGTTCACAGTACTGGACTAGTGACTAAACCTTTTACATGGTGGTGGTGGGTGGGGGTCTTAAATCACACCCAATAAAAGCATCTGCCAGAACTATAACCGTTTTTTTTTTTTTTGGTGGGGCGTTTTCAAACGTGCAGGTGACTGTGAGCAGCGGTGCTGAGAGCGATGGAGCATCTCAGCGAGGCGTGTCTGGGGAAGGAGAACTGTGAGCTGCCCAACAGCATCGGGGAGCCAAAGGGTCCCCCCGCCAAGATCGCTCGGCTGGAGCAGAATGGGAGCCCCCTGGGGAGGGCCCGTCTGGGGAGCACGGGGGCTAAGCTGTCCGGGGTGTCCCTCAAATCCTCAGGACATCTCCTGAAGACCTGCCATAAGAGAGGTTATTTTAAAAGGATACTATCACTTTGCATCGCAATGACAGATTATTCCGTGTAGCTCCAGAAATCCACTACTTCACCTAGTGACTGTATCAGAGGTTAAACTGTGAGTTTTCAGTTGAATGTGTTAGGCATGCACCTGTACAAAAGTGCTCGATGCATGCTGCTGGTGTCCAGCAAGGGACTCATTATTCCTTAAACTAATGGGCCTTTTTCTGGATCCACGCAGTGAATGTCTTATTCTGACTGAGAACAGAGTATAAAAGAACATGGCTTGATTTGTTCTTAAGGGTAAGGGCTGCATTAACTCAAGGGCTGAGTACTGATAGTGTATGCATCGAGACAAAATATTTGTGTGAGTGTGAGCACGCACGCACACACATTTAGAGAGCTGTTTGGAGAATTGTCTTTGCATATTACTGCAGCACCGTTTCTCTGTGCCAGCTGTTTATTGGAGAAACTTGTGGTCCCTGAAAGAGCTCTTCACATTTTAGATTTGTCATTTTTTTATATAATGAGGCTGTTTTTTGGACGTGGTAACAAAGGTAATATGGTAGGTGTTAATTTCAGAAAGTAATATTACCATTCTTTAATTTAGGCTCTGTGTGCTTTCAGGAAGTGGATTTTTTTTAGGTTTATTTTGGTGTTTGCTGTTGAAACTGCTTCTTCCCCTGTGCAGTTTACTTTAATGTACATAACTTGGAACATTTTTGCAGGACTGTTAAGAGCACAAATTTTTCTCAGGGGTTATATTTGTAGCAATGATAGTTGATCATTGAACACCAGATGAGATTTAGTTTTTATGTCTTTGTTCACATTTCAAATCCAGCCCTTACCCCAGTCTGTCGTTCTCCTGAAATCCCTTTTTTTATGAAATCTTGAGCATTGGAGAGTGTTTGCTGAACTTTGCAGGCAGCATTATGCATTGTGTGAGCTGAATAATATGTACCATAGTCTTTTTTTCCTCTTCACTGAAAACAAAGCATATATTGATCCTGAAATGAACCTACACAGCAGTCTTTATTGTTAGATCTTTATCTATTAAAAATGGAAAAGCCTCACTTCAGCACATTCCTTGGCATCTGCTCGCGATTACCCTATTTATTGATTGTTTGCCAGGAATGTTTGCATCTTAAGAAAGCTCTTGGTACGAGCATTAAAAACATAATTTATTACAGCTTCTCAAACAGAGTGCATTAATATTATGCCACAGATCACAGGGGCTGTATAAAAAAAGCTACTCTGACGCCGGTAGAGTTATAAGTTCCATAAATTCCTGAATAGAAGATTTCAGCTGGCTGGTATTATGTGATATTTGCACAGCAAACCTCAATGCCAGGACAGTTTTAGACAAGGATTGTACAGACCTCACTTGTCCTAATGGCGTAGCGCTGTTTACATAGCCTCCTGTGCCTCATGGCTCTGTGGCTTGGTTGAGGTGGGTGCAAAGCATACTGGGAAGTTTAATGTCAGGTCTAATGTGACCTGTGCCTTTACAATGAAGTCTTTTCCTCTGTGTCCAGAAGAGGACCGTTTTGATGACCTCCCTTCTTGCATACTTTCATTGTTTCTTACATATGTGTGTGTGTGTGTGTGTGTTTGAGAGAGAGAGAGAGAGAGAGAGAGAGAGAGAGATGGTTACTTTAGACTTCATATAATACTGTAGTGGTTCATTGATTGAATGAGTAAGAATCATTACATATTTTAAAGTTTCAAGAGGAGCATGTGTCAGATGTTAGTATCATTTTACTTATCCATACTTGAGTCAGTGTTTTACTGTTAATAAACACAGCAAATATTGCTTTTACTGTTGGTTTTTATAGAGATGCTATAGATTTTGTATATTTCTGTTTGAATGCCCTTGGTTTCTCGGTCTCCCCAGGCAACATGCTGCCTGTGTTCTGTGTGGTGGAGCACTATGAGAGCCCCATTGAATTCGACAGTAAGGAGGAGCATGCAGAGTTCGTACTGGTGAGGAAGGACATGCTCTTCAACCAGCTGATCGAGATGGCTCTCCTCTCGCTTGGATACTCCCACAGCTCGGCTGCACAGGCCAAAGGTGCGAGTCCCCATGCAGACATACAGGGGAGCAGTGAGCCCCAACACCTGTCCTCTCCTCAGAAAATCCCTCTGTGTTCTTCTAATACATACTGGCTGTGCTTGTGTGTTTATTAGACTTTACACAAATTTCAGCTATTTTAAGGAGCCTTTCTCCATGGGTTCTCTCATAAGGTTTGAGTGACAACCATTGTGTGGTATAATATTTCATCAAATGTATTATTAATTTCTAATCACATATACCTCACTTGCATATGTACATGGTTACGTGTGTCATATGTGGAGGCATAATATACATACACAGTGTATACACAAAAAAAAAATTCACATTAATGTTTAATGTATGTCTGTATTTTAATGTGTGTATTTGTACCATAAAAATGACAGCAGGTGTTAACCTAAACAAAAATAGAAATGCAGAAACTACATAAATGAAACCGTATAGAGGGTGTTCATGGCTATGTCACAGTGTCCCCTCTTTATTACTTTATTCTTGCTGTGTGTTAATGAGTAGCTGTCAAAACTCTGTTTCAGGGGCGTATAGGAAAAATTGCCTGTGTGCAGTCTCTAGGTCTGTGAACAGACTAGGTCCATTCAGCTTTGCTGTGTCTCTGTCCTTCTGTGGCAGGTCTGATTCAGGTGGGCAAGTGGAACCCTGTCCCCCTCTCATACGTGACGGACGCGCCAGATGCCACAGTGGCGGACATGCTACAGGACGTGTACCATGTGGTCACTCTGAAAATTCAGCTGCACAGGTCAGTCCCGGCCCATCCGTCACCAGTCGTTTGCGGCACCCACGGTCTGTTGCACTGCTCCTCAGCCCAGCGGTTCATTCATAGCAGCCCGCTGCCAGTGGTCAGGAAGGAGCCCTTTTTCCTCACCCGCACACCAGTCAGGAACAGAAGATGCTGTTTATTTCCAGCACACCAGTCATCTCGCACGGATAGCTGTCTCTCTCTAGCCCCCCCCCCCCCCTTCTCTCTCTCTCTCTCTCTCTCTCTCCCCCAACCCCCACCCCCCCCCGGAGGCCCTGGAGCAGCTCCGCACTTTAAGGTGTTCCTGCAGGAACGTCTCCTCTGCCTGGTGTGTGCGTGCATGCATGTGTGTGTGTGTGTGTGTGTGTGTGAGAGAGAGAGAGAGAAAATGTGCGGGTGTACATAGCATAAACAAGAGAGGATTTTTCAGTGTGGCACATGTTGTATATTTTGCTGTGTTCCTGAAGTGAAGTCCAAAGAGTAAGTCTGTGACCATACGCCATCAGGATCATGTTGTTTATACAAAATTTCTATTTCAGTACCCTTCATCTTTGTCTCCACAGTGAGAATATGAATGTAAGAAACGTAGCAGTGTTTGTGAACCTTTGTTTATCCAAAACCGTGTGAGCATTTCATAAGGTCCGTAGTACTGTATATGAAGGAAATGTATGCTGTTTGCATGTATTTGTATACAGTATGTATGCTAACGTAGTGGTCTTCCTCTGCTGTGTTGTAGAATCCAAGCAGTAACACCTTAAATTGCTTCACCAAGCACATCAAGCAGGAAGGTAGAAGTAACATGAAATAATAGTCGCCGCATGCAGCTGATGTATAATTCATGCATCAATACAGCAGATGTGTTGTATAAAGTAATTAACTAATCAGAACAATCAGGAGAGAGAGAGCGAGAGAGAGAGGGAGAGCAATCTCCAGATGCATCTGTTTGATGCGCCAAATGAAATCTGTCTGTCTTAGAGGAGCGCTTGCAGCAGGAAGGCAAGGCCCTGTGCTCATTCTCTCTCACTTTCTCTCTCCTGCTTTCTCTCTCTCTCTCTCTCTCTGTTTCTCTGCACTCTGTCTCCTCTCACAGTTGTCCTAAACTGGAGGACTTACCCCCAGAACAGTGGACCCACTCCACAGTAAGAAATGCCCTCAAGGAGTTACTCAAAGACATGAACCAGAGTTCTTTGGCAAAAGAATGTCCCTTATCACAGGTGCTGGTGCCTTCCACAAACCCTGTACCATAGCTGAGAACCGCAGTGGTCTTTTTCAAATGCCCAGAGTTTGACAGAGGGGAAACAGGCGAGAATTACCATAGAAATGTAACTTGATGCCTTCTCTCACCTTTTTTTTGCCAGAGCATTGATGAATGTGGCTTATTGTCAGGATAAAAACAATGGCCTACATCGCAACAATACCAATAATATTTCTTTCAAGCTGCAAATATTTATCCATGTTCATAGGTTTCTATTTTGCTCTGCATAATTTATCCACCCTATATTTATCTTTTCATTCTTTTTGTGACAACATAGCTCTAAAATAATTTGAAATACATATCTGTCACGATGGCATTGGTAAAAATGTAGCATGCAGAGATTGTTTCGTCTTAAGCTGCCCTCTGGAAAGAGAACGATATATTTATTACACCCAGCATAGGCGCAATCCAAGCCGTATAGAATTGCCTTTCCCACAACAACAATAATAATTTCAGCTGCAGGCTGGTGTGTGTTTGAGGAGAGTGCAGCTCAGCGATGTGGCACTGAGTCCCTGGGTGTGATTAAGCTTGAACAGAGGCATGCCGTTCCAAACCCATATAATCACTGTGTTTACCATCCATATGTGAGGAGTTCCCTTGGAAGATCCTGTCTGCTAAGAGTTCACACCATTCAGGATGCAAGTGGAATAACTTGCGCTACTGACTTCAGTTACACAGTGCTACATTTTTGTAGTTATTCGGTATAACGACTTGCATTGAAATCTCCCGTTATTCTGTATGTAACTCTTTACATTGTCACTCTATATTGTTACTTTGATGGGATCTCTGGACGTTGTTGCTCTGAATGCGTTTGGTTGTAGTATTACACTGGTAGTGAACTGCTGCATTGTCACTCCAATAGTGCAGGTGTTTACCCGACAGCATCCGAGTGGTGCGTTGCCGCAGATGGAATATAGCAAAAGGGAAGGAAATAAAAGGCTGTTTCAGGAGCCAGGAGTGATTGGCACCTTTTATAGGATTAGCGTTTCCTTGACATTCAAGGTCGGTAATCCTCCAAAAGAAAGGTTAACAAACAGAATCGCGAGCAGAATTACTCCACATTTGAACAGACCTTGAAGGGGGGGGATCCTGAATACAGCGCTTTGTCCCGTAGTCTTGTTGTACATTTAGGTTTATTCTTTTATAGCTCGGATCAGGCTTTGTGCATTGGGCCTGCAAAGCCCCGAGGAGTCTCAGAAAGAGGCAGAAACAGAAAGGGACGCTCGTTGTTCCGTTGCCAGTTTTAACTTGATTGCCGATAGATACATTTCATATTTAATGCTGAGGAGGAGAAACTGTTCGTTTCGGCCGGGATTGACTCACTCGCGCTCATCAGCCGTCTTTCACACGACGTGTATTTCTCTGTGATCAGGCTTAACCCCTGCCTTCTTTGAAAGTACGGCAACAAAAGAACTCCCCACCCACCCGGTCGCCCTGACAGAGCAGCTGTTTAGTTGCATAGCAGCAAATAGCCATCAAAAGCCATCTTTGTGCCCTGTGCTCTGGAGCTGTCACGGGCTAAAGTATTTGTGCTTTTTTTTGCCCCAATTGGTGTCAAAAGAGGCTGTAATTAAGACGTGTTAAAATGGGAGAATAACCCGTCCCTCCGGCACAATGGGAATGCCATATTCGGTTCAGTTGGAGACTGTGAGAGAGCTTGCAGGGAAAGCGGGCTTGGTGGATCTGTTCATCTTTTTGTGCCTCTCCCATGGCGGAAAGTACAATAGATTGTTTTGGAAGATAGCGTTTGGTGAGACTTCCTGGGCACGCTGATAAGGCTGGCGGATGGTTATCATTTAAAGGGCCCCTGCTCGTCCTGTTACCTGTTGACGGCTGCTGGCAGGGCACGCTCGGCGCTGTTTATCCGCCTGGTTTGGCGGAAGTCACCGCGGTGCAGAACCTCGGGAGGCAAGGGGGGGGGCTTGATGTATTGCAAGAGATGCGTGATTAATGAAATACATTTATTGCAACATCTGTGTCAAGACGGAGGAATAGAGGAGTCTTCAGCAGACCCTGCTGAGTGCCATTACCGAGATATGTTTACGATAATAATGGTAATGATGGATGCTGATTATTCCGCAGCACAGATTTTTAAAAATCTTTAAAAGTATTTTAGCACAGCGGAAGAATTTGGTAATTCCTTTTCTTAAATTTCAGTGCTGAATGTCGGTGGTGCATTTCCCTCAGCAGTGTGGAAACGAGTCTCAATTTTGCCCATTGCGATGGTAATGAAGCAGGCGCATCTGACCCTCATTTGCACTTAACACAGATTCAGCCAGTCTGTGTGTTTTGGGCTTGGAACAGCCAGTTTCAAACAGAGTGGTCAAAGTTAGTTAGTACAATGTGACTTGTGTCTGTATCTATGTGGCGTCTTGCCTGTGCAAGTGATTAGACTCCTTCAGATTGCGTATTGATCTTGAATTAATTTACAAAAATGCAGTTTAAGTTTTACTTCAGTGCAAAAGTAGGAGGGCTCACTTTTTACACTCTTATTCTTGCCTAATGTGGCCAGGGAAATATTGCAATGTGTTCTGAACTAACGTTCAGTGTAATAGGGGAAAAATAAATTGCAAAAGTCGCCAATAGTTTTCAGGGGTAAGATTCAGAACGTTAAATGCTGAACATCAGAGACATATTTCTCTGATTACAGAGAGACAGGGCTGTCATTGGGTGCCTGCTGACAGAGAGGTCTTCAGGAAGACTGCACCTCATGTCCTCTCATTCCTCCTTTTTATGGAGAAGATAAAGATGATAGTTTCTTTGAATAAATCTGAATATTTATGAGTCGCAACAATCTCGGCGCTATTTGCCCAGAGGCCAATAAGGTGCTACAAACATCAGTTTAATAAAAAGAAATCTTGAACAATAAATAGGGAAAATTTTGAATCTAATGTAAAGTTAATGTTGGGTTGTCTGAAGGCAAAACAAAAAAAATTCAGAGCTCCGTACTTAGTGCGGCCTAACCTTTTTTTTTCCCATTTACATAGAGTGTGGCAGGCTGCTTATGTTTACAGAGAGAAAACAAAGCTTTGTCTTGATTTCCAGAGGCTACATTTTAATAAGACTAATTTCTTTAATTAACCCGAATGGTTATGTTACAGAAAGGTATGCCCAGCCCCTTGTGTTGAAGTGAAGCTGCCTTCAGACTGAAGCCTAGTTGACATGACTCGACCTAAAATGTTCTCTCCTCTTTCATACTCTGTGGCATTTGTTATAGAGGGATATTTTTTGTTTTGTTTTCATAGAAGACAACTCCAGACATGGGCATGGCTGATAAATGATGTTGATAGCAGTTTTTGCACCCAAACACTGTTAATTTATTTTAATGGACATACGGTGCATGTTATTTAGATTTTGCAGTATTTTAATATATTACATTTTATAGGTGCTGAAAGGCTTTTGTACCAACTCTGCTCTCTCCCCTTTCAGAGTATGATTTCCTCCATTGTGAACAGCACTTACTATGCAAATGTCTCTGCGGCGAAGTGTCAGGAATTTGGGCGCTGGTATAAACATTTCAAGAAGACAAAAGATATGATGGGTAAGCAAAATGGCGTCATACAAATGTTTGCTGGGAACTCCCCCGTATCACAAGCCTTGCCAGCATTCCAAATATATATTTACTTTTAGAACAATTTTTATTTGTATGTTCTGTTTTCTCTGGCATATTTTGTGAAGGTACAGTAAGTTGATTTTCGTTTCATAGATTTATTCCATCATTGCTCATTCTTAGATTTTGTTTTCCCCCCCCACACGCAAAACAGAAGTCCCAGTTTGAATAGGAAAGTGATTATACTAATGTCCTCACAGAGAAGATGCTATGTTTCTGTTCCAGTGTTTCACTTAATGTATGCTCTGTAGATTTCTTTTCATGTCTGTTTTTAGTCTCCCGTAACATATTTAGAGTGATAACATGACGCTAGTGTGGTGTAGTTATAATGTAGATATAGTGTGGTATGGTGTTTTGGTTCATCACAAGCTTGTCTTAAAGGGCACCCAAAGCAGTTTTTTTTTTTTCATACTACATCCCTTTGTGTCTTCTAAAACCAGCCTTGTCAGTATAACAATGTGCAAAAGATGCAGCATTCTCTCTCTGTGTAGCAGGGTTGTGTTGGTATTATACACAGCAGTAGAAGTTTAACATTTTTTTCTATAGATTCTTACATTTATCTTTCATGAAATCATTGCATTTATCTTGGTTTGTAATGAAAACCCAACGTTATCTAGTGCACCAATCGTGAAATTAAGATTAGCAATTGATTGAAACATGAAAGTGAAAAGGAGGAGCTGTGTAGACCAGTTAGAGACATACGGGTTTAACTGCGTAGAGAGGACTAAAGTATTAATGGACTGAAGGACTACAGTACACCATGTGTAATATTTACATTCTCAATTCAATAATCAAAGTTAATTTGGCTGCAGGCCATTTCAAGAGTTCACACATATGGTTCACAAGAATATAGTTGCTAGAAAGTTGACATTAATTTTCTGTTTATACCAATTTCAGTTTCTGTATTCTCCTATAATTTCTTTGTACTAATAAGCAATTTACATGTGGAGGAAATGAAAGTGACTGATGCTTTGATGCTTTACTTCCTTTACTTCCTAACTTCACTTATCAGTGATGACCCAATTTAAATAAATATTCTCTGAAGTCTAAGGATTTTTAGCATAATGATATGATTCGTGTAGCGTTCTTGCTACATATTGATCATGTTACTTTCGTATACTTTATATTGTATATTGTATTTTATTGATATTGTACTTTATAATTGTATCATATTGTTTTTCTATTTTGTGCTTATACAAAACTATTTAGGATAGCTAACCATGTACAATTCAGTCACATATGCTAGAATTAAATGAATGAAATGTACAATGGTTCCAGATGGTTTATCTGTAATACACCGTCCATGAGTTTACAGGCCTGGGTTTGTGAGGTGCAATTTGTCCAGTAAGAGAGGTTTTTCTGTACACACGCCTCTGTCTTGTTTTCCCAGTGCACACCCCCCCCCCCCCCCCACATTGCCGGACGTGTTTCTGTACAGAGGCCCTAACGCTGTCTCTTTCTCTCCTCATCTGTGTGCTTGTCATGGGTGCATGCGTCTGCACCTGCGTAGTCATGCGCCAGCCCTCCCAGCTGGAGGGGTACCTGGGGACCTGTGTCCTCCACGACAGCCCACGTGCCACAGCATTAGGTATGTCACACCTTGGGTGTCTGCACGCCCCATGCGACTTAAGAGGTGACACCCTCAGGTGCCCGAAGTCCACGCTGACTTCCCCTGTCTCAATATTCACGAATACTAGGAGATATAAAGTGAGTTTTCATGGCTGTAAAATAATGCACTTTGTTTTAATTGTGGGCCAAATGATTTCATTTAAACTGTAAACATTTTGTAAGAAATTAATAAGGAAGGCTGTGGATGCCATTTCTTGTAAAGGTAGTATACAGAGTACACAGTTAAAAATTTATTGAAAGTAAATTTCACACTGATGTTAGAAAGAACGTCTTCATGCAGTCAATGGATTTGTAGTGGAGTCAGGGACTTGAGTGTTTCAGAACCAAACACACAGATAAAGTAGATTTGCTCTGGAATTTAGTAAAATTGCAAGCAGAGATGGGTTGAGTGGCCTGTTCTCCATTATTCTTGTTTCTAAGGTGTAGTGTACACACTGATAGGTACCGTTGTAGTACTATAAATCAACATGCCATATTCTTGGTCTCAACATTGTTGAACAATCTGTTACTTTATTTGGATAGCAGATGCCCTCATCCAGGGCAGCTAAAATAATGTGCATTTACGTATACTGTCCGTTGTGTATCTGGGTGAACTGAAGCTGTGTCAGACACCTTACACAGCAGCAGTACCCCACATTTCATCTTGGTCTCGATATGCGATTCAGTTTGAAAGGCATATGTACTTAGTTATAGAGGCAAGTAATAACATTAAAAATACAACCTGGGGAAGTGCGGATGTATTTCTCTCTTAGAGGTAAATAATAAACCTTAGCTTAAAAAGTGCTTAAAAGTTCATAGAGTTGTTTAATGTCCTGACTTTGGGGTGGGAGGTCAAAAGAAGGCCTATAACATATCTACCTTTAAAGGACACAAGATCTACATTAGCAGCAAGTAGAGTCTAGACTAGTGCTAGCCAAGATAAGGAAAACTCCTTATTGCTTTGGGGTAGGAGAGCCGGGCCTCCAAGCTGAAAAGGCTGAAAGACAGGAGTGACTGTAGGCTGTGCTCCTCTCTCCAGTCACTTGCTCAGCCCACATCCTCGTCGCATTGTGCCGCTAATCTCAGTCGCTTTGTGTCGGATTCTGCACAAGGACTCGGGCTTCTCCATTGCCTCTCCACAGCTCGCTTTGTGGTGTTATTGATGTTGCCTTTTCAATCGGCATGGAAACGGTGTGTGTGCCCCCCAGCAGTTTTGTATGCAAAGATGAGACCAAAAGGCAAACCATGGCATTGCAAAGAGTGAGGAGGGGGAGAGGGGGATTATCCAAGAGCAGTGATTATTACCAAGTTTTTGTTTCTCTGAAGAGTGAAAAGAACAGTCTTGGCTGGTTTTGTGTTTCTTGACAGTTAGGAAGCATGCGTGTGTACTTGTAAATGTATTTTTGGAGCTTTTCCACCTGCTGTGCACTCATTCCCTAATGCATATACTGTACACTTAATCTTTTTTTAAAACCTTACTCCAACTGAAATATCCGTTTTTGAAGATTTTCTGTAGTTCTGTGTATTGGTTTCCCATTTATGCATTCATATTTTTTGATTTCTGTGATCCCTGTGGTACCGTGGTGTAATCTTTACTAAAGAGAGGAGTCTTCGCTTACTGTGTTCCTGTCACTTCATATTTTTCAGGTTTCAGTCACTTGTTAAGAGGAAATGTGGGGGAGCTTTGTACTGTAGCAATGTTAGAGTATCCACTGGAGTCTCTTGTTCTTACAGGCCTCTTAATGTTTAGTTAGTTTTAAACTGTGATTTTCAGGAACAGGCATACGATTAAGGTTCTCTGCAGTATCCACAGGTTGACATTAAGTACTGAAAAATCCAAAACAAAGAAATCCATAAGTACAGTCAAATAGTGACTTAATATACCCCTTCCTGCGCAGGCTAGCCTAGGCAAGGGGCTTTGTTTATCTCAGTACTTGACCAACTCCCTGCCACAAGCTATATTTACACCTTCCCAGTTTCTCATATTGGATAACTTGCGTACCTTGTTTTAGAATTAAGAGCATAAGGAATGATTCAAATGTATCAGCTGTCCTGTATATATATATAAAGTATTCGTCCTTGCCACTATAGGATCTTGTCTGTGTTTGATACTTTTTAATGCTCACATGATACTGCCATGGACATTATAAACTAATTTCAAGAGCTGCCAAGATGTGGAGATGCAGGTCACACACTGAGGTTCTTTATGCATGTGGGATAGACTACAGTCTGTTTTTTACAGTTGCTATGTTGCAAAGGGGGCCACATTTTGATTTTTAAAGTAATTTTATTTACTCTTTTTTATAGCTATGCGTTACTTCAGTCTGATTCAATAGCTGTTGTAACAGTGGTACAGCTTAAGTTCAAGCTTACTTAAGCAATACCAGTGAGACACTTAACACAAATGCCCTGAGGTCCACATAGTTTCTGTGGATGATGGGGTGTAATTTCACTGCTGGTCCCTTCCTGATGTTCTCTGAGCCTCTATCATAAATTGAAGCAT
Organism: Megalops cyprinoides; assembly: GCF_013368585.1. NCBI lineage: Eukaryota > Metazoa > Chordata > Actinopteri > Elopiformes > Megalopidae > Megalops > Megalops cyprinoides. Next base: position 16,084,076 of record NC_050592.1, read on the forward strand.
TTTTGGAGAAGCATTTTAAGTACCAAGCTGGTACTTGTGTAAAGGACTTTGTTTCTGTTATTTGTGTTTCTTGTATCATCCAGTTTGGTTCCCCATTTGTCTTTCCTGTATGTCATTTTAAAAGTATGGAAGTGGGTGGGTCTTCAGCTTTCTCTCTTGTTCTTTTCCTTTGTCTCTGCGCTCTCTCTTCCTGTGGTCTAGCGGAGATGGACAGCCTGTCGGAGCTCTCCCCACCCGGAACAAACCACATGGGCTTCAGCCAGCAGCCGATACCGGGCAGCACAGCGGAGCAGCCCCCCTCGCCTGCTCCGTTACCCCACAGTGGTCAGGCCTCAAGCCGTGCCCAGCTGCCCAGCCTGCACCCAGGCCTAGTGTCCACCCCTATCAGCCCACAGCTGGTCAACCAGCAGATTGTCATGGCACAGATCCTCAACCAGCAGTACGCCGTGAACCGGCTCCTGGCCCAGCAGTCCCTCAGCCAGCAGTACCTGAACCACCCACCCGTCAATCGCTCCCTCAACAAGCCCCTCGAACCCCAGGTGTCCTCTAACACAGAAGTCTCTTCCGAGATCTACCAGTGGGTCCGAGATGAGCTAAAGAGGGCCGGAATCTCCCAGGCTGTGTTCGCTCGTGTGGCCTTCAATAGGACACAGGTAAGAGCTCACATTTAGCAAAAACGTAACGTTAGCTTGCTTTAGGTTTGTTCACCAGGAATATGTTGAGCCACATTTCTGCAATGACCATGATGGTCAGAGGGAGAAAACCATAGCTGGAGCTTTTTGGACACTTTTATGCCAGTTCTGCTCACATACAATTTAGAGGGCATCTCCCTTTTCTGCCACCACTTTTTGTGCAGTCCCTCAGGACACTGTGCCAAGATCATCCAGGCACAGTCAGGGTTGGACGCACCCGCCACAGCAGTGAAACAGCCACTGCCTGGATTGCCATGGGAAATGGGCCTTACTGAGAGCACTCCATGTGAGAAAGGGCTATAATGATACCAGGCAAGGTGTCAGTGCAGCTTATGTGGCATCTCACTATCCATACATAGCATTTTTTGCTCACTATTTAGACATCGTAACTGTTTTTGCTGCGTCATAAATGTTTTTCTGATAATTGTTTTGAAGTGTAATGGTATCTTAACTCCTTTGTGGTCTCTCCAGAAACAATTACTATGAAATTATTTCTTGTAGAGCTGTGGGGTTCTTACAACGACAGCTTTGTAGGCATTGTAATTGCATGGTTACTTGCAAAGAGTGAAATTAAAGCAAAGAGGATTATTTCATCAAAGATTTACCTGGTAGTTAGCTTGGCTACCTGTGTACTATTAAGAATTGTCTCCTGTAATGAATAAGAAAAGAGACAATTCCCAGTGAGTTTCTTGGCAGGTGTTATTTTCTGTCAGAGCTCAGTGTTGCTTTGTTGTCTACGCTGACAGCACAGTGGGCAGGAAGTGTGTCAGCTGTAGGGAGGCGGAAGCAGATGAGATGCTGACCAGGACCTTAGAGTATAGAGAAGATGATGAGCAGTGTTTTGTAGTAGTGGGCAAGTCGAAGTGCAGCCGCTACATTTTCTTTGTGGATTTCTGCCTTGGGGACTCTCGCCACTTATCTGTGCACATAAGTCTGACATGCCATCCAACCTATAAGAATCTAACAAGAACAGGCATGTGTAAGGGACCCAGAGCCTTTAAACAATAACGCAGCTCAGTCTTCCTCAGCCGTCCATGGCTGTAGGAGCGCAGAGATGCCCACAGTGTCACAGGGAGGTTTTTGTTCGCCACTGAAGAACAAACCTACATGAATCTTTTACGGAGGCAGAACACTGGACGTACAATGAAGCCCTGCATTGTTGTCGAAAAGCAATTATTAGAACAATTCACCCCCCGAATTCCTGTTGCGATCGAGAGCCTTGACTACTGTTTGCCGTCAGGTGAGGCCGAGGAATGTCTGCACAGTAATGCACCTGGCAAGCTGCCAGCCGGGGGTGGGGGTGGGGCCCGGGCTCGGTCACGGACCGCCACTTGAACATGTGATTTCAGTTTACAGCAAAGCAGCGATAATGTCTAAATATGTTCTGCATATTTTCGGGAGGTTTGCAGAAAACCACATTTCTTCTCGGCAGCTTTGAAGTTGTGTGAGTCTGATAAAATCTATTGGAATCAGTGAGTACGTTCAAAGATGAGACTAAGTGGAGACTAGACGGTGGTGTTTTTTTCTGCAAATTGGCTGCCTCTCTAATTTATCCACTGTATGAAGAATTTTTAATGAGCTTTTGAAAGCTCTTATAGTATTTATTATACATTTTTCAACAACGGTCTAATCAGTGTTGCTTGTAGTGACATGCAATGCTGTCTTAGAGAAAGAATGTGTCTAAGGTTCTTCAGGTCTCCTCACTTTGCATGTTCCTCACCAGATTTGTGTAAACAAGCATGGAAAAGCTCCAGAAAAAGGAGTGGTGTGCAAGATGGGGAACTCCACTGAGGGGTGATCAGTATTTCTGTGTAATGCAGAAGTATGATACGGGCCCTGGTGCCCAGCATCTATGCAGTTCACTGATAAATCGTAGGTGGGCTTAATATGGGATTTAAAATGACTCGCAACCAAAAAATGTAGTACTTTCCCTCTCACGGTGTGAAATTAATGTTTCCTGGACAGTGACCTTTTAATGTTTGTAGTGTAGTACATGTATGGATAATACATAAATATATGGATAATACATACATGGATAAAAGGGCATATGCTCATTTGGAGGAATAACACTAATGAACATTGTCCATACAGGCTAAATGTTCATAGTCCACAAGCTATGGTAGTACTGAACTGAGTTGATTTTCAGTACAGGTGTGCTGTATTCCGCTCACAGTGGTTGTAGCTATGAGTGAAGTTAAGCAGTGTTTTTTCTAGGTGGTGAACTAAATAGGGCTGACAAGTTTTCCAAATCAAAGAAAGTTGTCATGGTTTGCCTTTCCCCCTGTTTCTTGATCACCTTGGTTTTCACAGATTTACACAACAACACAGTTCCTTTGCAGAGGTTTGTTTCATAGAAGTGCTCAAAAACCATTTCCCATGAGAACGTTCAGTTCTCAGGTCAACATACCAATTCAAGATGCACTGAACAGGGCACTCATTCACAGCAGTCATGGGGTCAATACAAAGGCAGATATGTTTCTTTTAAGAATCTGTGAAAATAATACCATTCTTACCTGCACCATACCTACCTATTTCAGAATTTGCAATTCGCAATGTCATTTTTTTTTATTGAAAAAATAAGTAATTAGCAATTGATGGTCAGAAGTAGGAACCTTATTTAATTTCAAAAATTTGTATAAGTTCAAATATACTGATGTTCTGTTAATTTGGCTGTTCATCTAGCTGTGATCTTAACCTTAAGCAAAGCAGAAACAGTGACCCACACTTATTTCACTCATTGCTGCACCTGGATTGCAGGCGATTTGATGTCATGTTCTTCTATGAAAGGGCTTGCTCTCAGAGATCCTTAGAAAAGAAGAAGACCCGAAGACCGCATCACAGTCCTTGCTGGTCAACTTGCGCGCCATGCAGAACTTCCTGCAGCTGCCGGAGGCCGAACGTGACCGCATCTACCAGGACGAGCGAGAGAGGAGTTTGACTGCAGCCTCTGCTATGGGCCCCACATCCCTCATCAGCACACCCCCAACCCGTCCTGTGCAGGTAAGCCTGGGTCCCACCATCCCAAACTGCCTCTGACAGTGGAACCATGGCCGATTAATAGAACACAGGACAAAATGGCAAGGTTACATCCCCATTTAGTGCATTCCCTGTGATGTTCTGATGATGTGTGACAACACAAAACATTATTTTTGTGCTACTTTCTACAAAAAAAACAACAAACACAATGTGTTTCCATACATTTTTTTAACCACTCTTTGCCTGTTAATGCATTAATACCCTGTGATTTGTAGACTGTTATTGATGTGCAGCAATCAGTTTGAAATAGCAGTGTATGGAAAACTAGTAAACAGTATGCTTCATATATTGAAGTATATTAGTCCATTTTTCTTTTTGCACAGAATACTGTATAATGTGAGGAGGGATAATCAACAGCTGTTCTCTCTATGAACCTGAAAACGATATGTATCTGGTTACAAGGGTCTACACCTAAAATAAAAACCAAGAATGCAGCACTTTATCACTTACCTGATGTGGATCTAATGCTGTAGTGTATTGTAAAATTATCAACTTTTAAAAATTGGTATTTGCTCTTAGCTCTATCTATCTCATTATTTTAGATTCCATAAAGTAAGACTGAATGTGTGGTACCAAAAAGACCACGGAGGTGTCCAATCTGTCAATTAATTTCACAGAATGCGTAACTATTTGAGAATGCACACTAGGGCCTCCAGTACGCTCAGTTGTAGTTTTCCACAGCTTTTGTTGAGTTAAAATAAGACCACCTCTGTTGGATGAGTGAACAAGCTTAATGTTGCAGTAAAGCTGTTACCCATAGCACTTGTCAAAGGAGTTTTGACTTTGTCGTCATATTTTAGTGAGCTGAGGTTAGATTGAAATGGGACTACTGGTGTTTTAAACTGCAAAGTGATTTACAAAGCATCATCAAAAAGCAAAAATAATTTTTACTTAAACCGCTGCCTAATGGCATTATTTAAAAAGGATGTATTCTATGTGGAATATGTCTTACCGTTACCAAATTTCTTCGGGTCTCTGTCTCGTGTACTCAGACCTCCTAACCACTCTATCCCCCTAGAGTCAAAGTGCATAATTTAAAAGGTATGTATTGTAGCAACTTTTCCACTCAAGTAGGTTTTAAGAGCAATTGAGTGTGTCTGGGGAGCGGAGACAAAGCTTGCCACTGTCCTCGATAAAAACCCTTCTTCTTCAGGCCAAACAAAGAGTCCCCTGGTGCCACCCAGCCTTCGGAAAGGGAGACCCCTCAAGCATGGCGATTGCAGGCAGGGGTGTCGGCGGCACCTTCAGTGTCTGCCACAAAGTGCATCGGGCTCTGAACCTGTGGAATCTGAAGAAGTGCAGTTTTGCAGTTTGCTGCTAAATTACGAGCTTTGAAAAGTGCAGTGTCAGGTCGTGTTGAATCCTGATTGGTGGCGTGATCCACCAGAGCCCTGGGCTCAAGAGTTTACCAGCATCTGGAGCAGAGTAACAGGAGCTCCTGTTAATAAAAATGATTGTATTTAATATTCATTTCCAATATCTGGATCCTGGATGTAGATGGATTTAAAAATTAGTTGACTTGTTTCTTAAAAAATGTTGTTTACCAGCTGGGAGGTCCGTGTTTGTAAGAAACTTGATTATAAGGCATTAAATAGTTTACCACTTGCACAATCATAAGACCTTGATTATAAAGACCGGGGCTTTAGGTCAAAGCTTTTTTTTTTTATTTTTTTTTTTATCAAGAGCAAGGGGAAATGTTTTCTATGGCCATTACTTTAAAATGGCATTTGGGTTTTCACCAGGCTCTCCCAGCCTGTTTAATTATTTGCATTATTGCAGGAGGGAAACGGCAAATTGGAACATGTTTCTTGTTTTGTTTGGCAAAATTAATTTATCATTACCTATTTCCTTTGTTTCCTATCAAGATAATAATGGCTTGAGATGTCGCTATAGATGGGAAGGTGCGTACATGTAAGTAAGGTGAAAACTGAAGAAAAGATTAATGGAGAGATGAATGTAGATTGGGGAGTATGGATACAGGTTCCCTTGAGGCTGCATATTCTGAGCATGCTCAGTCTTTCAGTGCGGCTGGAGGGTGTAATAATTTGATTGTGGTGTGGCAGTCCCACCTTCAAGGTTGTAATTTTCTAGGACGTCAGAGGTACAGTACACTTCATAGCGGTCACCGGCTAATACAGGCCCGGTGATTGTCAGGCTGGTCACACAGGAGAGGAAAGCAGAGGAAAGCAGGAAGCAGAGAGGTGGATCATCAGGCCAGTGTTGCATATGGTAGAGGGCTTTATGAGTCGGTCTCTCAGTGCTAGGAGGTAACCTGGAGTCACCAAGTGACTGCAGTTACGCATCACTTGTCATAAGTCAGATTTCTACTGACTGAACCAGTGTGATTATGTAAATTCAGCCACATAAATCACTGCAATGCAAGAGAGTGCAGCGATTTTATGGCAGTCATAAAATCAGATGTGAAGGTATGTTTTTCACACAAATAAATGGATTGTCAGACTGCTTTCATTAGTTTGTAGATGTTCCATCCTCAGTGATTAGCTGTGTTGGCAGTATAACTCATCGTAGATACTTCAGTCATTCTTTGTGCTTCCTTTACAGTGAAACATCCTGTCACCAGTTGGCTCAAATGTATAGTATAGATGAGTGATATTTAGTTTTATTTGAGTTCTGTAATGACTTGTACTCACTTTAAATTGCTTGCAAAAGAGCAACAGTGCTATTGACATCCTACTGTACCTTTACAGAACAGGCCTTTTATAAGATTTCGCACAGCCCGAAACAGAGATTGGGGTTGTAATTTGTAACATATCTTTTAAAAGCATGCACAGACCTGGACATATCTGCATTGCTGTGATCTCCAACTCCTCCTTACTTGTAATTGTCTGTGGGGGACCTGTCAGTCATCTCAGCCCCATACTCTACGCATGCCAAAATTCCAGTATCACAGTATCACCTGTATCGCCATCCATCTGTGCCAATCTTAGTGTAAGAGCAGAGGGAAGATTAGGCCTCTTTGATTCTGCTGATGATATTTTTACGTGCGTCTGGAAGAGTGCTCATGTGCTGTAAGAACTTGCCTTTGTTTGGAGAACAAAACTTTAAAAGGCAAAGTAGTGCAAGTAGTGTATTTTTGTATGGTTTTTTTCAGAGGCCTGTAAGCATTTCCTTGATTTTTCACTGATTGTGTTAATGTTAAGCAATGACTTGGATTTTTACCTTTCAGTCTGGAAAGGAGAGGTGTAATGTTATGTAATGCTGTGGGTGGATTTAACTTTTATCTATGATGCTATCTGTTATTGCAGATAGTTTGAGGGAATAATTTGGCCTTGATTTTGGAATGAGGACTGAATTATTCCAGTATAATTTTCTCTCCAGTCACTTGTGTTCGATGTAGTTGTAGTTATGATGTAGTTCTGTCAGATGTAAACATTTCCAAAACAGTATGGCTTTATTAAGACCGCATTGTTACACCCTCTCACAAACTGAGTTTTGCCTTGCCTGAGTATTAGTATGTGAAGTTCTTTTTTTTTTTCCTAACTTGGTTCTGTTCCCCTTCAGCCCAGAAGAGAAGAGTGTAATAACGTCAGGCCTGAGGACTGGAATCCTAGAATCCCAGTGGGCATCTCTCCTGTGAGTAAACCTCTCCTCAGTTTAGGCCTCCCCACCCACATCTGCAGAGGCAGAGCCTCAGCTGATTCTTCCCATCTAACCTGTAACTGAAACCCATGACAAATCCTCCTCTTTGCAGCATGGTTTGAATGAGTTCAGCTGTGTGCTGAAAGGTGTGTTTGCTCATCTGATGAAATGCTGATGCGAATAAGGAAAGTATTGCTGTTGTAGAATTGCAATAGAATGTCACTAATGCTGCTGACATTTTTATTCTACGAGACCAAATCAAACTTTGAGTCCACTGCATTGATTTATTTTGATTAGTTTGGGATATTTTTATGCAAGCCGCAAAAAAAAGGAATCTGTTTTTCATCACAAGGTTTTCAAGATGTTGGCATAAGCGGTAACCTATTTAAAGAATAGAAATGCGGCCTGACATTCTGCTAGGTAGAAAATGCAGGCTGGAGGTGGCCAGTGTTTTAATAGCATGCATCCTTTTATCCTCTCCATCGTTCCTCATTAATGTCAGTCTTGTGGGTGTTATGATTATGTGTACAGATTTATCCTCTGGTAGAAGTAAGGAGAAACTTGGAGCAACATAAATGTCCTTGAAATTAGATAGTGACATTACTTGCATTCTAGCAGCCTTACTCTGTTTCAAACTTGAAAACTCTGAACATCAGAATATAAACATTTTAAGCTACTTTTCATGTGCATATATAAATGCAGTCCAGCCTCAGTGTCTTCCAGTGATCCATCAATATCAATTCAACTGTTTCTGAAATAACAAAATGTCTCAGTAAAAGAAAAATAAGAATTGATTAAATGCCTGGGTTGTAGTAATGAAATCCATCTAGTTTTACCCAAATAAGTATTTAACACAAAAGGCACATAGATGCTGCTTTCTGAAGTAATTTCAATAATATCGATCATTCAAAATACTTTGACTGGACAGGGTATATGATAACTGATTATTCAGGAAATGAAGAGTCAGTTGTGTAACATTAGCAGTTTTTTGCAGATGAATTGTGACCGGCATTTTCAGAGGAACCCCTCATCACTCCTCTACAAACCAGGTTTAACAGCGCTGTGATTAATGGCTCTTGTCGGACAGCACTCCCTCGTAATGGGATTAATCCTCCTCTGTTCCCTGCCCAGGTAAAGCCCTCTCCCATCCCCACGGAATGGAACGGGAAGTCGGACAGTTGCGTGCTGAACATCAACGCCTCCATCTATGACGAGATCCAGCAGGAGATGAAGCGCGCCAAGGTGTCCCAGGCACTGTTTGCCAAGGTGGCTGCCTCCAAGAGCCAGGTACGGACCCAGATGGGTTGGCATTGTTGCTCTTATGAGGGTCACCCAGAAAGTGTTGCCCCACAACGTTTTTCACTGCAAAGTGTATGGAAGGAAAATAAGAAAGTTCTGTAAGTTCCAAATTTCTGACATTTAGTTTTCATTTCTCCTCCTGTGGAACCTCATGGCTGAGGGGAGTGGAATGATCCCTCTAGTGAAATGTTTAGGGATTTTTATTTAATTGATATGAAATAAAATGATTGTACTTGACATTTGAATTACAATAATTGTAATTAAAACATGTGTATTGTTTACCTGGATTGTAATAATAATGATAGTGGTAAATGGATTGCGGTAATAATGATTGCTTTTAATGGAGCAATGGGCATGTTGGATGAGCAGTTCAATGTTGAATTTTGACATTCAGTACAGGTTTAGGCACTGTGTTGAAGCTGAGCAAGAATTGAGACATCATGTTTGAACGTGTCATACAGACTTAAGTTCTGTCTCTTAGCTTTTGCCTGCTGACGTTATCAAACACTGTCCTCTTAAAAAAAAAAAAAAAAAGTAGACCTTCTTTAAAGGGATTATCAGCATCAGGGATCCGCTTGGAAAGACTCCGTATTCACAGAGGCAAAATAAGGGAGTATGTTGCGAAACCCTCGATCACTTTCAGAGTAATAATTTACACAATGACATATGTCTCCTTTATTGTGGGCTTGAGAACACCAGACGATGTTTCAACATAAAACAAACGTGTTTATGTTAGCTTAGTTCTGCCTGGCTTTCAGATGAGCAGACACTGTTATCTTACCCAGAGAAAAACCCAGTGCTGAATAACGGCCTGTGAGAGAAATTACTGTCTGTTTAAATCTGTAATAATGGGCTTGCTACACATTTCTTTAATTACAGTTTTTATGAAGGTTTCATATATCCATATATGAACAGTTCAACATTTTCAGAATTGCATTTGACCAAAAAAAATTAATTTGCTTAAAAGGCCCAAATTATCTGAAACTATCAGTGGGTTTTGCTGATGGAGCTGATTATAGCACCAGATACCTTTGTTTTACTAAATTGCAGTTTGATGCACAAACCACTGTTTTTGTTAACGAGTTCAAAGACGTAGAGAGAAGGAGGGAGAGAGGAAGGTGATGGAGGGGGGGAAAAAGGACAACCCTTGCATTAATTCTAAAGGTTTTCTCCTGAAGTGATCATTTGTGAGATATGGGGAGGGAGGGGGAGAGTGGAACAGGTTTCCTATGTGCGGCTTCTCCTTTCACAGCTCTGGCTTCATTCATGTCTGGTGTGAATGTGAATTGAGCAGCAGATAAGGATCCTGCTAATTACGCGGCTGAAAGGGGGCCTGGGAGAGCAGTTATCTCTGACTCCATCTCGTAATGTGCACTCCCTGGGCAGCTGGTCCCCTGGTCGGCCCGCAGGGGCACTGGCTGGACATCCCAGCGCAGACTGAAAAGTCTGGCAGAGCTGGCTGGTGGCATTAGGGGGTAAGTGGGGGGTCTGGGCCTGCTCACTGGCTCTGTCCCCATTGGAGGGGTCCTCGGGCACCGCACGCACAGGTCTGATTGGCTGTTCAGTGGAAGAATTCAGGAAATCTACATTTCATGGGGTCAGGGGTTGGCACTAAAGCCACCGTGTGGTTCCTTTGGCAGTGCCTTTTGGAGACAGAGGAGGTTGGAAAATGTGTGTTAGGGGGTTGAATATAGCTATAGGGTCACCTCTCGGTAAATGACCCCAATTCGTGTCATTTTTTTCCCCACAGCTTTTTAAATAATTTTAGTTTTAGTTCTATGCAGTTATGTTAAGCGGTAATATTAATATGTTTACCTCATCAAATGTGACAACAAAATGTTTGTCAACAAATAAAATCCCTCCGCCTCTTTGCTCCCAGATTTCCCTCCTGGAGATTGCCATTCTGTTGCTCTCACCGCATAGCTGTTAGGAGGAGTTGCTGGTTGTGTAAATAACAGGCCCTGCGTTGGTGTCTGGACGGACCTGCTTTATCCTGAGGGCCTGTGATTTAGTGTAAATCAGATCACAGGCTGCCTGCTGACACACGGCCAACAGCACATGCCCTCCTCCATGCGTACGCACACACCGAGCATCCACACCGAGTGACCACTGCAGCACGCACCTCGGCCCCCTAGAAGAAGCTGTGGTAATTAGCAAGGCTCTAATGAGACAATGTCACTGATCTGGTGTGAGGCTGTGGTGCAGGGATGAGAAAGAGGGGGGGCTGAGTCAGAGGCTGGGGGTTGCCATCTGTCACGGAGTGCCCACTGCACTACTCTCCAGAGGAGGGAGATCGCCTCGCAGGTCCACAGCCATCGGGGAATCACTCGACCATCCTCCCTGCATGTAAAGCACACAGACACACCTGCCCCCTTGTATGCAAAATAGCTGGTGCATGTCTGACGTATCTAAAATGCATCTCATTCACATCTGTCTTTAATCCCTCACACATTATTCCATGATACACACATTTCTAAACATATACCCCTCCCCCAAAACCCCCCAGTTTGCATCTATCTGCATTGTTTTTTTTTATTTATATACAACCCCTCATTCCCACCACATGGACACCTCTAACCTGCTGCAAATACTTCCCCTCATCCCAAACACATTATCACCATCATCCTACCCAAACGCCTTGACTGCTTTCGCCAAAATATACAGAACTGTTTTTCCCTAATGCACTGTACTCACTAAGATCTGTGATTGGCTGTCGGATGTCTTGTATGAGCATGGCCCAGCATGTCCTTGTCTATTTTGGGTGAAGGGAGGCACGCGGCAGATGCAGGTGTGGTTGGCAGTGGAGGTACACTCCTGAAGGGTCAGTCTCACACAGTGGGGGAAATTTGAAAAAGAGAAGCTTGTGCAAACCATGAATAAAGAAGCATTGTGTCTATGTGCTGTCATGCAAGGACAGTGCCTTTACTATAAAGGAAACAAAGGACATATCCTAGATTCCAGATGACACAGTACAGAGGGAAGTTTCACTTCTGCTTCTGTTGCAGAAAATGGGAAGTTGAATGTTTTCATTGTAATTACTAGATCATTTATAGCAACTTTAGATTTGTCTCTCATTTGGGTTTAGTCAGAGCCATACTCAGACAGGAGGAGATGGGAGCGATACCCAACAGGAAGGGAATAAGGCCATATCTGTTTTATTAATTGATTTATTTATTCACTTGCCTGCTTGGTTATTAGGTTTCCATGGAAACGACTGCATAGATGTTGTTCTTCGTTTTTATTGAAGGAATAGTTTCTTGAACCAGAGAGCTGGACCTCTGAATAATTAATTTGGTATATGAAATATCTCCCAAAATGCATGCCTCTCAAATGAGCTCTTTCTCTCTCATGTAATGGACAGAGCAATCCCTACAAGAATTTTCTCCTTTCTCTTCTCTTCTCTTCTCTTACTGGCTTTCTTTCTTCTCCCCCTGCCCCCTTCCCCTCCCCCTTGGTTTCTATCTCCCTCCCTCTCCTAGTTGTATAGGAGAGATTTGGGTGCATTATCAGCGCCGCAGAGATCTTCTGCCCACTGCTTATCGCTCTCGGAGTCAGAAATGTGCCTCTGATTTTGTAGCCTCTCTCTGCCTCCTCTAGCAGACCACACAGGGCTTGTTCTGAGTCCCATTCTCGCTAATCTGATCAGGCAGGCAAATACGCCGGGAAAACCGCTTTAATGATCCCCCTAATTACCTCAAGTCAATACCAACTGTATTATTAGACTCCGGGAAAATATTCCATTAGGGTCCCCCCCGTGGGACTCCCTGCGCGCGCTGATGTCACGCGCTGCGCGCCCCCATGCTTGTAATTAATTTTATTTACACACGCAGGAATGCACAAGGTCGCACCTGCAGCCCGGAGCCGCTCGCCCAGCCCCCGACTCGCCCGCTTAATCAGATCTGTCATAATTACCATTCTGCATGCTTCTGACACACGCTGTGAAATATTTCAATTTAACTGCGGCTAGCAACCCCACCAGATGCAGTGTGAAAGCGGCTGCTTTGGAAACAGTCGTCCGAGCTCCATGCCCCCCCCCTCTCTCTCTCTCCCTCCTCGCTTCTCTCTGACGGCTAACTCGCTACCCCCTCTCGCCCCTCCCATCTTACCCCATCCTTCTCCTCTTTCCCTCCTCCCTTATCCTCCTGTACTTCCCTCTCTCCCCCTCTTTTTCCCCTCTCTTTCCCTCTGTCTCCTTCCCCCTCTAATGTGACACAGAAGCTGAAATATCCTGTAAATCTTGAACACGCTGCAAGCCTGATAACAGTCGATTAGACAGTTTAACCACAAACAGCTTGTTCATTTTTTTTTTCTCAAATCAAAACCACATGTTGTGAGAAAGGAAGAGGAAAATATTGTCCATTTTGTTCTCACTCTTTTTTTTTTGTAACGTCTATTTTTAAGTTTTTTTTTTGTTGTTTTACAAAGTTTTACAAAGCATTCCCAAGAATCTCCCTTTGCATAAAGATGTGCATTCACAACAGACGTGGTTTTAAAAAAGTAATTTTAAAGTAATCTGAATAAGCACTAGTCCCAAGAACTGTTTAGGTACACAGACAAAGAGAATGGAAAATGCAATAAATGGTCTGCCTTACTTCTACATGAGAATAAGCAGTATACACAAATGTTTTGTGTATTTTCAATTTATCAGTTTTCCTCTTATGGTAACTGATAAAGCAATAACTTTAATGCAGCTGTTCTAATTCACATTTCAGTTAAAATGTGTAGACCCAAAGATTGTAATAAGTACAGTGTGATTATATGAACCAGTAAACTCCAAACCATAGCTTTGCCAGTTGCTTGAAACATGGTTTTTGTTTGGATTGGCTATTGCAGATAGAGGAACATAGAGTTAATGTTTAGTTTCTAGATCTGATTAAATATCTAGAAAGAATGTTCTCAGTTATGGATGCTCTTTAGAATTTGCAGATTTTTCGTTATCTGTTCCTGTGTATAATTTCAGCGATGACTTGTCAGGTTTAATCTCATAATTCAGAGCCACATCTTACTAACATACCTTAAACTACAATAAAGCTTATTGTAGGTCGACACTATTTGGTTCGTTCCCGTTAATTTTCAGTAGCATGGATTGTCAGCATTTTCTTTCCAGGCCTCACATTCGAATGATTGGTCTTCTGTGCTCAGTTCTTCTACCTGCCTAACATTACCCCAGCAGTGATGAAGAGAGTGAGCCGTGCTGCCACACAGAGATCCAGAGACAGCTGCTAGCTGTCTGTATCCAATTATCAAACCCCACAATAAAGGTATAATTAATCTAAGGCGCAACGTTAATGCCCATCATCAAACTCCTCTGCGCGAAATCGCACAATTTACGCCTTTGTTTAGATCAGTACCACTTTTACTGACATCTTGCAGAATGTAATCCAGTGTGTTTGAGAGATCTCCTCCCCCCCCTCTTGATGTAGTAAATCATTTAAAAGGCGCTCGCATTTTTTTCACATTTCTCTTGTCAGTTCCATTGGGTTGACCTACGATTTTTCTTTCCAGAACATTTTTTTATCGGGGGGGGTTAATTTATATAGGCAGATTAATATTTGGTATAGATACAAATACTGCAGGAATCCCTGTGCAGAGAAAGTACTGAATAAAAACGTTGGTGACGAGAGAGAGAGAGAGAGAGAGAGAGAGAAATAGTAATAGTGGAAGCAGAGCTTTGTGCAGGCTGATTTTCCCAGCATGACTGTGCTGCACGTCAGAGCCTCTCGTTCTCTGTCTGTGGGCGTTCACATGCCGCTGAATCCCCATTGTGATGTGAGAGGTTGTGACCTTCACCCCAGACGTGTTGACTTTACACGGTCCCAGCTGGTGTACACCATGGGACTGCTTTAGGTCCCCACTTCATATGTCACGCGTTCAGGTCAGAGGAGCACAATAACATGCTGTTTGTTTCAGCCGAGCAGATGTTCATACCTGCGGAGATACGCAGCAACAGCAGCAGGAACACTCCTGTCTTTAAGGCTTTATTAAAGCAAATCAGTAAAGATCTAAAGAGAGGTGTTAAAGGTTAAAAATGATTGAAACATCATATTGCACAATTTAACTCTTGAATGCTTAACTCGTAAGTGAACTGTATTTTATATCGGTGTAAATGCGGTAAAAGAGGAATGTGGGTACACCAGAGAAAAATAGCTTTGAATTTGTAGCGTCTATATTTGACCCCTCTCAAGTGAGGACACTATCTGAAAAACACCTTACAGTTACAGGCTAAACCAGTCTTTATTTGCAGGTGTTTCAATGCTGCACCTATATGCTATATAGTTTTCTGTATAAAGACCACACAAATATTTAAAAGTGCTTAATGTCCTACATTTTCATTAATTTGATTATTTTGTTAAGCATGCACTAGTCTCTGAGTTATACAGAAGAGAGTTAGAGGATCTACCGTGGGTTGGTTTGATTTGAACTGTTCTTCCATCTGGCGCCTCCTTTGGGAATCAGTATTAACTCTGAGGAAATGAACTGTGGCTGAATGATCCGGGTGGAGAAAGTGCACTGCTCCACTGCGCTCATTGAGACCGTGAGACAGCAGAGCGTCCGCCGCCTGGTTGTCAGCCCAGCATAACACCTCTGTGGCCTTACACTCTCTCCCTGTTGGGCTTTTACGTTTGGTTTTCGAGAGAGCCCTGTTTCTGTTGTTTTCAAGGGTAGGTGCGTTGGAGCACTATTGGAATATTCTTGTAAAGTAAAACATTGCTTACAGGGTAATGTAAATTTACTCATTGACACCTTACACCGAATGTCTAATCATTGTGGTGACCTGAAGCCATCAGGGAGACTCCACCAGTGTTGGGGTGGGTCCTGGTTGCTCTGGGTCGATTGAAAGTTCAATGGGGGCAGCACCCCTGTTTTTTTTTTTTTTTTTTTTTTACTCTATGCCTCCTCTCTCTGCCAAGCAAAATTTGAATAACTGCTTAGAGCATTTTTATTTGCATAATAAGATTTCCACAAAACGCGTCCATTTCAGTCTATTTTCAGCATGTGTTTGCTTATTGTTGCAAGAGATTCGCATATGCTGCGAGAACACAGACAAGTGTGCATTAATATTTCTCTGTCAGCAGATGGACGCATCGAGCGCTCGCCGCATATTTCCAATACAGCACACATAACCGCAGATCTGTTTGCGGGGAATAACAGGTTTGAACGTACCATATTATCTTTTGAATTTATCTGCATAACATTGTCTGCTGGAGCTGGGTTGCTGCCAGGATCAAGAGGAGAAAAACAATAATGCTTTGTCTTTCACCCATTTGTTGCTAACTGTGACACAGAGATGTTTGTCTCTCTCCTATGCAGCCGCATTTTCTGTGGGGTAGCTCAAGTGTGCCGTGGAAATAGATTAGTCTTTAAAACTTCTAAATAATTTCCAAACATTTTTCGTCCCCTGGTTTACAAATAAATATGCACAGAGACCAGCCAGCTGTCTGTTTATAGCCTTTATCTCAGACCTGTGTCAGCTGGGAAGAAATGTTCATTGCCAATTTTCATAGATGTATTTAAGACACCTGAGGTGGTCCTATGAGAAAATATATTCTAGGAAAGGCATTTGGCTGGATACATACGATGCATTTACAGATCGGCTGTTCAAAGGCCATTCACTTGCTGTGTGCGTCATCTCCCCAACTAACAGCACTCCTAAGGGGAGCATATTCAAAATGCACTATAGCTTTTCCTGAACTTTAGCTAAGACTTGAAATCAATTTCAACATAAGTTATAAAATTAAAAATTAATGTCGTAGTAACATTGCAAAATTGTGAATTGTTTTTGTTGTGCCTCTTAAGATAAGAACAGAGAACAAATTGCACTGGACACTTCGTCAAAAACACTGTATTTATTTATTATTTTTTTTTTTAAAGAAACACATTTTTAAAAGTTAGCAAAGTTCCGCCCCAGCCTTATTTCTCAGAGGCCAGTCACTTGATGGCAGTGTTCTGGGCAGTTAGCTGATAATGGGAAAATGTGATTAAAACAAAGTGTTTGCAGACAGGGTACGACAGCTCAGGGACTATGAGGCCATTTTTCCCGTGTGGATCCTCCACACACTGACCTGTTTATTAATGCGGTAATGCTCGTCCATGTTGGGAAGGACGTGAATAACGGGCTGTTCTCTGACAGAGCAGAGCCTGTGCACTCATTGGCAGCTTGTGACTGCGTCACACACACACACACACACACACACGGTGTGCCGCATAGCTGGGTGAATCTCGCGCATGAATTCAACCATTGTGTTCCCAGAGAAATATTTTTATCAGAACACCACACTGCTATTTATAATCGGCTATACAATGGAGTTTGTGCTTTTCTGTGGGCAACTGTTGAAAAGTTTATTACCCTGTAAATTTGTACCTCTTGACCTCTGTGCTGATGGTGAGCAGAGCTTAGGAATTTTAGTCAAGATTTTCACTTTTGATAAACAACATTTCTTTATTATTAAACATAGTCCTCCTTTCACAATGGCTGTGCTGTGTACCCATGTTTTACTTGATTTGTTTCCTCTGTCAGGGTTCCTCATGGTGCAGTTTCATTTACATTAGTTCATACTAGTGTCGCTACACCCTTGCTGGATAGGAAAAGGTGTTTGGGTTTAATTATTGGCATCTTCCATTCAGGGACTGCTGTCTCTGAACAAAACTTAACAGCAATTGCCATAAGAGAAAAGAAATTGAACTGATCAGGAAAAATGTACTGCCTCACATTAACTAAATAGTTTAATCAAACAACACATACTTTCACATTCTAGCTCTGTTTACATTTTAGCTTTGTGTTTTAGATTTTCAAAGTAAATTTCAGAGCATTAAAATCACTGTAAAATCACCCATGTAAAGATTGAGCAGTACAATGGCAACAGTTCTGAACAAGATACTTTCACACTCCTTTCTGTTAGTACCTTAGTGATGTTGTTTTGGGGGCTCCCACACATGAGGTTGATTTGATTTGTGACAGGAAACATTAAATAATTTCTAAATCATTTTAACAGTTCTAAGAAATCTTAATTACGCAATTATGAAATGATTGACCAAATAGCATAATTAAGATTCAGCAGAGCAGTCAGCCTGTTTTCCTTTTTACAGCATATCCAGCAGTGTTCTGGAGTTCAAATACATTTTCTGTCCTGAAAACTACGAAGGGGTGTATGACTTTGAGGTCATGTGAACAGGCATACATTCAGCACCTTTCACAGAAAGGTTTCCTGTAATATAAGTGGGTCTTTATATGTTATGTTATCAGTAGTGAAATTCTTTAATATGTAATCGCTGGTAGAAGATGTGGTTTCATGGCCCAAGACCATTGAAGAGATTGACAGCTAAGCTGCTTATCAAAACCAAAGCAAGAGTTGCTCATGACCTTTGATCTCAGTCAGACTGAGTTCTACATGAATACAGTGTAACCCTCTTAATATGCTGGATATTAAGAGGTTGAATTAATCAGAAAGTTTACAGTATTTCTTAAGACAGGTATGATATTGTCAGTAAAATCAGTTATTTTAAACCTTTAAACCTAAATAGCAGAAAAGCCATAATTAGCTACTTTGATTGTGACAATACATGAGTTCTCTGCTGATAAGTGACTCCATTTAACATTGATACCAAATGTGTGCGAGTTGTAGTTTTTGGGGAAAAATAATTGCTACATTAAGAGCGTTGTGATATTAAGCAAGGTAATTGTAACTGGGTTAATCTGTGCTGTAATTGCTGGCATTTATATAAACCACGCTGGATTGAAAATATACGTGACTTAATTCCAGAGATCGCTGCATTAAAATGGAATTCACTTTCGTGCTCAGTCCTTGTAGCCTGCATGTGTGTTTCTTCCAGCTGGTTTTGCGAGTGCGTGGGTGTGTGAGTTCGGGTTCTCATTACTGAGCAGTGAGGGAAAAGGGTGCTAGTTCTTCTGAAACCACAGACTACAGATGAAGGACAGAGCCCAAATCTCTCCGCATGCAAATTAAAAGCGACAATAAACATGGCAAAACAACAAGGTGGGCCCATTGTCTCTGTGCTGCTCCCCACCCTGTTTCCTCCCTCCCTCTTTTCTCTCCCGCCCTCTTGGGTTTGATGTGGATTTGGGGCGGAGTAGGAACCAAGGATGACAGAACTGCTGAGTTATCTCCATGGTGCAGTGTGGCAGTGTGGCTATGGCCGTGCGTGTTGTGTGTAGCAGCACGATTGGCAAATGGCTCCAGGAATGCAGCATAGAAATCCCGTGGAAATGAAAGGTGCTGCCATGCTCTGTCCAGAGATTACAGCACTGGTCTGTCTCTGCCTGCAAAACATCCACACCCTCCATCTCTCTGACTGCTCTTTTGCACCCCTCTCTCCTTACCAATGTTTGACTGTCCTCGTCCATCTCTCTCTGTGATACTACCCACGTCCATCTCTCTCCATGTATTTTTCTGACTGACCCCCTCCATTTTTTTCTTAAATGACCCTCTTCCACCCCACTCTCTCCAGACCATCCTCCTCAATGTCTTTCTCCGAGTTTCCCCTACATCCTCCCTTCCTCTGTAGCGCCTTTCTCCTGATCTCTTCCGCCTCTCCCCTTCCCACACTGCCTTCAGGCCTGCCCTCTCCCAATACTTTACTTTGTTACTTGTTTAACTGGCATCCTCATCCAGGGTAACTTGCAGTTTCAACATTAGCCATTAAGAGAGCCTTTCTGTAAACTAAAGCTGCCAGTACTGGTTGCGTTTGAAGCTTTCTGTTCACAGTTCTTAGCCTCAGTTTTTAGAGCCTTACTTAGTAGTCTTTGCACTATTCTAAATGGTATCTGCAGTGAGGTTGGTTAGTCAGGGTTTCTCACAGGTGTGTAATTAACAGTGTTGTCCAGTGAGACAGGTGATTATCGCATGCTTCGTCCTCCCTCAGGGCTGGCTGTGTGAACTGCTGCGCTGGAAGGAGGACCCCTCCCCAGAGAACCGCACGCTGTGGGAGAACCTCTCCATGATCCGCCGCTTCCTGAGCCTGGCCCAGTCGGAGCGCGACGCCATCTACGAGCAGGAGAGCAACGGAGGCCAGCAGCACCACAGCGACAGACCGCCTCAGCTCATGCATGTCCCCACCGATCCCCTTCAGGTGGGTGTAAAAACCACACACCTGCCCGCGCAGACCACACACGCATACACGCAACCATGAGCACCTATCCATAATCGTCTACAAAAGCGTAAGTACACACACCTGCCCCACACACAACTTACACATGCTGTGTTCATCACCTTTCTATGTATACATGCAGACCTTACCACTTACACCACCTTCACAGACATGCCTGTGTACCACATACACACGCACGTGCTCATGTTCAAACACACTACCTGCATGCGTGTGCACACAAACACACACTCCAAACCACACATTGCACATACACAGAAGAAGCACACACTTTTACCTCACATGGCCATACATGCATTTACACCACCTGCACACACAACACGATCAGCCTCTCAGACCTTTTTGACATTTAACAATACACTGTAATAGGTTAACATAATTTTGGAAATGTATGAGCTATGCATATACAGTCCACATTTTTACAATTGTATGAGTGTAGTGTTTTGTTTTTTGTAAATGATTACTGCTGCTTTCTGTACAATAAACCACAGTGAATGTTTTATTTTCATAGCACACATAATGCTTATTCCAGGTAGCTTGCAAAGGTTAGATTCTACATACTGTACATTGATACAGCTATACTCTGAGTTTCAAATTAAATACCTTGCTCATGCCACTCTGCCACGCAGCTCCCAGTGGAGTTCCCAAGCAATCTACATTCTCCATCTCGTATGTGTGCTAGAGTCTGATCGTATCTTTGATTTGCAAGAAAGCAGAGTGAATGGGAATTGCAGCAGGGCAGTGTGTTATCTGTACACATCTGTTCCATCAGCACTGCGGTGTACAGTCACTCTGATCCCGGGTCAGGGAAGGGCCAGGAAACAACAGGGTTTGTGTGGTCATCAGGCCGTCATGTCTGCCCTCCCAGTGCTCTCCACTCCCAGAAACACCTCATTGTTCTGATTTTAATACGTCTTGTATTCAGCGTAACGTGAACCTGACCAGCAGAATAACACCGCTGGAAAAAACAACAGACCGTGATAGCATTATCGCGCTCTTTCAATTGGTGGTAACCGGCCACTTTGTGTATGCATTGATTTCAGGTTTTGTCCTTGACTTGTCCCATGAATGGACTTTGATAAGAACCGATGCAAATGATATTGACACAGTAATCAGCAAACTCACAATATTGAGACCATTGTGGTCTCCAGTGAATTCCCAAGCTGATGGTTGGACGGGGTATCTTAAATAGATTGAAATAGACGCAACAACATAAGATTGCAGCGTGAACAGAACACCTTTCATACTTTGTTAACAATGTTCAACTATTTTACCCTCGTTACATAGATTAAAGAAATGAGGGACCACTTATTTGTGGAATTTCACATGGTCAGTGATAAATTAGAATCTATGCTAAACAGCAGCTGTGTGAGAATGGGTAAAACTCTGGATTTGTGAACTTGGGTCATAGGTTCAAATTCCTTCAGATCTAATGTGATTAATCTGAACAAGATATTAAAAATGAATCTCTTGAGTAGTTAAAAATGTTAAACTTTTCCAGAACTGTTGAGTGAATTAGAACTTAAGTATCACCATGAGACACAGAAGTATTTTTTTTTTTCCTCCCCACCCCAGGCACTGCCACATCAGCAACCACAGCACCAACCCCTGTTGCCACAGCAGCATCCTTCCCACCCTCCGCTTTCCCAGCAGCCCTTGCAGCAGCCGCAAGCTGGGCCGCGTCTACCCCCCCGCCAGCCCTCCACGGCCTCACCTGCTGAATCGGAGGATGAGACCCGGAGCAAAGCAAAGCCGGGGAACAAGATTTCGTTGGAGGCCCTGGGGATCCTGCAGAGCTTCATCCAGGACGTGGGCCTGTACCCAGACGAGGAAGCCATCCACACGCTCTCAGCCCAGCTCGACCTTCCCAAGCACACCATCATCAAGTTCTTCCAGAACCAGCGCATCTATGTCAACCACCACGGCAAACTGAAAGACCACGCTGGCTTCGAGGAGGACCTGGCAAGCTTCAAGGAGGGCGAGCTACTGAAAGACCTGGATGAGAGTACTCAGACCAACAGCACCATCTTCTCTATCAAGATTGAGGAGCACCTGACGGGCGAAGTCCAGTCTGAGTCTGACCACGACTCAAAAGAGTAGTGTACTCTCTCCCATAGCAGTGCCACTGTAATACTATTTAAACAGACTGTGTAATACAGTAGTATTACTTTTTGTGTTTCTTTTAATTTTGTAAAAAAAAAAAATAAAACAAAAACAAACCCTGTAATATTCACTGTAAAGACTGATGCATCATTTAATAACTTGCACAAAAAAAATTTAAGTATGTTACCGTGGAAATTTGCTGACTGCACTTGATGTCTGTTGTTTTTACACTGATTTTGAGCTACTGATAAAGTCAATGGAGTTTGATAGACTTTGATAGATGTTTACGTACGTGGTGTTCACTGGATTTTAAATGCATATAAAGTAGAAACAAAAGTCGATGACTAGGCCTTAACAATGAGGTACCGAGTCTGACGCCTGCTAGCAGAATTGCTATGAATTTTAAAACCTAAACTTGATTATGGATCACTCAAACTCTGGAACCTGAGGATGTGCGCAAGCTCTGGAAAGTACAGCTCAATCTTTACAATATTATTTGTTAGGAAGAAATAGAAATATATAGAGAGACATATATTAACTGTAAAAAGATACAGTTTTAAAGAGAAACTATGCCAACAAATGCCTTGTACTATATGGCACTGCCGATGTTCGATTATTTTGCAAAAACTTTGTCACTGTAATTTCTGAATCTCCACACAGTTTGAAATGTGAAACACAACCTTAACTTCCTTTTTTGTCGTCTTACGTTATTTATTTGCAGACCGTTTTGCAGCGTTCTGATGTAATTACTTTCTTCTGTTACGTAATGCTTTTTTTTATTTACTGATCTTTTTCTATTTATAAATGTAATTTTGATGGGCAGTAAAAAAAAAAACAAGTGTCTTAAACGTTTTAAATGGAAAATGTGCTTTAAAGGTTGCCTATAAAAAGTGCTATATGTCAAGCAACTCATGCTACAAGCTTCACAATTAATGTTGTATGCAATTTTTACTATCATGCAAATAAGCTTAGGTAAATTACTAACCTATAGAAGACCTTAGAGGAAAAAAAAACATATGCAATTTATGTGAAAATTGATGTTTGCAATGTGTCTTCCTTTGGTTAACAATCCAATTTGAAGCTATTCCTGTATAAATATTCTGTATAAAAAGTGTTTCTTTTTTATGAGTTTATTGCAATGAGAACACCGGTTATTTTGTTACAACTGACTGTTTTATAAGTGTTTCTCGGTTTCTTTATGCAGAAATGGTATAACTAGGAGTGGTTATTGATTGTTAATGACACAAATAAACTGTTTGTATTGTACTGCAGATTCTTGGTATTAATATGAACAAATATTCTGTGAAAGAAAGGCCTCACCTGAAGGCCTGCTCCTGTCAGAAAAGTAAAATGTGTTACCCTTTGTCATTATCTTAGAAGTTAACATTGGACTTATACTGTGGATGTATTAAAAGCTTCTAGTCTTCCATTGTCATAATAATGAATACTAACCCATCCTGTGATCAAAAAGGTTTGTGGAAAGAAGATATTGGAGTTATTACCTGCTTCAATCCTGGTAAGCCCTTTTTGTGAACACGGTTACTGAAGGAACAAGAACCTCAATAGCAGTGTTTGTCAGTTAATATGACACTGTATTTGTATGGATGTTGGTACCTATTCAGTGCCACTGTAGTGGTGGAGCCTTATGGGTTCCTGTAATTGTGATGGCGGTCTTCATTGGGGTTTTTTTTAGGCTGCTTAAGTAGTCAAAACTAATATCTGCCCAAAATATTGTTTTATTATTACTTTAGAATCAACATACATTAAAACAGATGTACAAATGAAATGTATGGCATACTACAAATGTGCAAAAATAGATCTTGAGGGAGAGGAAAAACAGGCTTATTGAGCGTGCTCAGGGTCTCTCTACCTCTAGAATACCATTTTGATAAACATGGTCAGATGTGCACCAACATCCTATTTACAGCTGACACCTTACGGGCACACCTTGGCAGAGTACCGCAACTGCACTGAGGGTTCAGGGTAAATTAATATTGGGTGTAAATTTCTCATTTAAACATGCAGCAGGGAGGGAATGTGTTAATGTACACAGCTGGAACAGGTGGCACAGTATGACCTCTCTCTGAACCTTTGAGTGCAATTCTCAGGTGAGCGCCACTGTTGGCTCAGTGAGGAAATGGCACTTCCTTGCTCACAGCATCAATGATGTGTCATTCATGCAGGCTATTTTCCATCTCGCGGTCTGCTCTTTTCTACAAATATTCAGCATGTAACATGCCATTTGAGGTGTCTGTAAGATGCGGTGTTACAGTCTGTACCCAGGGGAACAGATAAGAATGCTGAAAATGCCGGTTGTCGAAATAAGAATGTAATTTTTTCAGGCAACCATAAATGGTAGGCACAAACCTTTTGTCGCATAGTCCTGGTTCATCCCTTGATATTCAACATGGTGATGCTGAACACCAGTGGAATTGATAAAAACAGTCCAGTCATGAAGTTTTTGTGAAAAGAGAGATATTCATACTTTCTGTGAAGCTCTGTTCCAGGTATAGTGAAATAGAGGGTAGTACTATTAATTAAATTTTCAAATATTTTCTTACTGCGAAATTGGAAATATAAGTTATGATATATGTAACTCATGCCTAGACAGAACAATGGAAGTGCTTATAAAATCTGAAATATGTACTTGGCAAAGACAGATTTCAACAAGGAGTGTCTTCTCATTGTGAAGTCACAATTCACTCAAGGAATTCACTTTAGTGAAAGCTTTAAATTAAATCCAAAAATGCCTTTTAGGAAAAAACAATAACACAAACTAGCGTTAGCACAATACCCAGATTAAAACTTCTGTCCAACCTTTCTCCACAAAAATGTCTACAGATAAAATGGATATAGCTGTTACATTATATCAAAGTGAAATGCTGTATATTAATTGGATTTTTCAGTGGTACTAGGGCAAGGATGGAGGGGTTTTATATCTTTATGGTAGTGACCAATATGTATTACATTTACTCAACTACTGATAGCAACAGTGTCGCATTTATCTATCTTTTGGCAAAAACCCTTATCCTGTGTACTTGTGTACTAGCATTGAAATATTAACCTGTAATATAGAAATTGTATGTACCCAGCACATGGCCAACCAATGGCATAATATACAAGTGGTTTCTCTTCCTGTCTCATACACTGAATGAGTGGAGGCACTATCAGTGCTCAGTGGCCCTAGCAGATGTAGCACTAGCTGTGTATGAACAGGCACAGAACAGTGAGCACAGGACACATTTCTAATGGCACACTCTGGTTTTATTTAATAATACGAAATTAATAAATTAACCACATAATCTATGTCTAACATTAATATCACTACGGAGATAACACTCCTAATTCTTAACGTTATCAATTTTTTAATGATAGTTAGAAGTTATGGAACCATGCTCTTTGTGACATGATCCCATCAATTTCCTCCTCTTTGATGCACATACAGTATTTTGCATGGATGTTTAGGCTTAGCTCTTCATTTTTCATGTCATGCTTTCAATCAATGGGTTAAAAATGAAACAGACAACATATTTCCTTCAAATGATCACTGCATTTGCAGTATATGACATTATTTGATTAGCAAATGGCCCTGTCCAGAGCTGCTTATATAACTTCCATTTATACAACTAGAATACATTGTTCACAGACTTTCTTAGAACTACCTTGAATACTTCAGTGAATCTGACAAAGTATTGCCGTGGTTGTATAGGTAGCACAGCTATTTGTGAGACACACAAGTGGAGCTCTCTTGTGGCATACAAAATTAAAAAGCTTCTCAAGTCATTTCTTTAATGTAGGATAACCTTTTTTCTTAAATTCCCTACGATTTCTATCTTCCTGTTCTAACTGATGTTGACTTAGTCTTTGAGTGTTTGTTTCCACATCAAAGCTTGTTTGTTTTCTATTATGGCTACACTACATGCAGATTCCTAATATTCCAGCACAGAGCCAGCAGGGGACCTGGAGCTAAGTGTCTGCACTCCAGCTCAGAGAGGAATACCAATGCCCAGAGAAATCACTTTCAGCAACTAGAAGTATATAGGATGGATATCACAGGGGTTTCAGAATGGTAAATGGTACAGGGGCAGTCCAATATGTGTCCTATAAATAACCCTAGCCATAACACCCTCCCCACCACACACACACACACAAACTGCATTTTTTGTGCCTTTCCACCATCCCTCTTGAAGTGTAGTAAGTTGAAATGCCACGTCAACACTGTAATATGGATGAGAGTTCTGAGGTAAGTTGTGGTGGAATTTTAAAGTTGCATAATTACATCAGTCAAGGGTCAAGGGTCATTTTGCCACCTGATCACGAGAGGGCTGTTGTCTTCTGTGGTAAAATTCTAAATGTATCATGTTTTATTTTCTGTAATGGAAATGAAATTAAACAAACCACAAGCTGTAATGTTTTTCATGTACAAAGACAGATTTTCACATAACCTGTCACTCTCAAATACTCTATATATTTACAGAATTAGACTCAAGCATCTGGATGCCAGGCAGAAGTTGGAACTGCAGAGGAATATGAGAAGGTTGGTTAACTTTTACTGCTAGTGTTGTCAAGCTGTTGACCTTGTCTGCATAGACATTTTCAATATTTCTTTAAACTTGATGTCTCCTCATCTGTCAGCCCACTCTGTCTGCTAGCATCAACACAGGTCAAGCATTAGTTGACATTAAAACTTTTCTCTTACATGAAGTTTCAATTTATCTGAAATAAATGCAAATGCTTTCCTAAATTTTTATTACCTTTTGGTTGGATTACATTAAAAGAATTGTACCTGTTTGCCACTTGACAAAGTTGAACCATGTGCAAAGCAGATACTATTGATTTTGATAAATTTCCATTTCAGCTATCTTTCTTTTGAAAACAAAGGACGCATTTAAAGAATTTGCACTGTTTATGTTATGGATTCAATCCTTTGTCATATTGCTAAGATTCTAATGTCTACATATTCAATGTCACCAGCCTTGTAATTCTTATCATCTGGTGGTGTCTGTACAAAACTATTAACTGTACTCCCTTTTTTGATATGGATATGAGAGATGACAACATCTCATTTGTCACCCAGGGGAGTAAGTAAGTATGAATGAGTTGGGACTACGCTGTGAGGTAGATCATCTTTCTCGCCTTCTCTGTCCTATCTTATAATGCCTGCCCATGTGTGGTATGGACTGGTGGAGGTGATTTATCAGGAATACTTTATTAATGTTTCTGCTACGTTTAGCTCCAGATTAATAGCACTGTATTCTCAGGTTGCTGTACAAAAATAGCAGGTCTGCCTTGTGCAGGGGAGTCTTCTGTGCTTACCCATCAGCCCTTGGGACTGCGCAGTAAATCAGACAGGAAATGCACCAGAAACACTTATAAAGTTATTATAATGATAGAGATCTCTGCGGAATCGCTTCCCTGCAAACCAGGCCCCTCTCCTTCTTCCCTCTCATACCGATCCGTTTGGCAGCGTAAACGCTTAAACTGCTTCCCTGATCTGAAGGGGCTGGAGCAGAGAGGGGAAAGTGGGAATTGATGACATTAATCGTTGTGGTACCTCTCTCTCTTTCCCCTCTCGTGCCCTTCACCTCACAGTTTTCAACAACAGGAAAGATTAAAGAGGGGAGGCCCAGGGGTATTTATGCATCTTTCTGAACATATTAATTTTAGCAACAACACACACACTCACGTACATGCGCACACACACACACACACACGCACACACACACTCACACACACACACACACACACATACATGAATATGCATGTGGAGTTGCTGTAAAGTGGCACAGGGATTTATATTATCATAATTTGTTTTATTATCATGTTTTAATGCTCATTTCAACTCCCCTCTAAAACATGTTCTCAGTCATATGCTATTACTGCAACTTTTTTGAAGCATGAACCACTTATTCAGTTCCTTTATTTGGCAATAATGGTCATAACACAATTTCTCTTATACCAGGATTTAATACCAAAACTGGAAAGTGACCAAACATTAGTGACGAAATATCAAGCCGTTCAGATTAAACATCCAATGACTTATTCACTTCAAGAGCAACCACAAACTAAATAAATACCAAATGGCACTGTTACTGTTCTCTTTTAGACAATTTTTTTTCTGACATGTTTATATTTTTGTGTTACATGTTAAATATTACTAATTGCTCTTTTAAATGATAGGCTATACATTTCTGTGTTTCTGTTAGTGTTAGTATTGTGAATTTAACATAGTTCAGGAATTGAACATAATACTTTCTACATACTATTTTCATCATTTGCTTCAAGGAGTTGTGACTGCTTGAGTCAAAATTCTATTTTTCACTATTACTATCACTATTCTTACCTTCATATTCACTCCACCCCTATAAACAGTCCCTTTGTTTTCTATATGTACATAGACATTGTATATATGGATCGTTTTGGATTCTCTCTGTCATCACAGAAAGGACATACAATACAGGAACATGAGACATTGGTACACACACACATACACATATGCAGACACACACACACACACACACACACACACAGACTGGCAAATCCCAACCTGAAACTTGAAAAGGATGATACTAACTTTTACGGGAAAAAACATCAAGAGTATGCAAAATGTATGAAAAGCTGCAACAACAGAGACAAGTTTGCAAGTCCTTACTGTTTCAGTTGACAACCCAGCCTATTTGATTATGAAAATGCTCAAGTCATGTAGCAGTAGCAGGTGCCCCTGTTATGATGCTGTTTCAGACAAACTTTTGGAGATCCTTATTAATCACCTTCATTAATTACCATTTGCCACTTTTTAAATTAATGTTTCACAACAAAGAAAAAAGAGAATAAGTTCCCCTTTTAACTGCTTTTTGCTACCTTGACTCCATGGTGGTGTTAGTTTGTTTTATAATAGGATATGATATAGGATATTTAGGATATAGGATATATAGGATATTTATAATAGGATATGGCACCGGCAAATAACAAGCAAAATTGTCCTCCTCTTTTCCCTCCAAACATGAGATTTCTGACCATTCTTCTGGGTAAAATTGCTCTAGGTTCTCCAGATCCTTGGGCTTTCATTTGTGATCTCCTTTCTTCAGTTAAATCCACAAACGTTATATTGAGCTCTGGAAATTGAGATGACCAGTTGTGAGCATTGATTTTTGTGCTCAGTTAACCTTTTCTTTGTATATTCGAATGGAAGGTTAGATCATTGCCATGCTGGAATGTCTATATTTGCCTGGCTTGATCTTGTTAGCAGAAGGGCCCAAGTTTTTTGCCCAGATGTTCTGATATGTGTTGGAGAATGTGACTCCTTCTAGCTTAAGAGGAGCTTCAGGACCCAGAGACTTTAATTCAGATACAGATTGCCAAATTTAATGCACCTCTTTGTGTGGATTAACATTAGCATGGAATTCTTGCTTTGAGTGGCACTTACTGACACTTTGTACCATGACGACATCAGTTTGTTTTGGAGATCAACCACTATGGCCTTAGGATTTTCAGTTGCGTCCCAAACCACTTGTCCCACAACTTGTGAATGTAAGATACACTAATGTCCTCCTCCAGGCAGGGTTGCCACTGTACCAAAAGTGTTAGATTCAGCTTTTTGTGAATCCTTTTATAGCCATCTCACCATCTGTGGAGGTCTATGACTATTTTTTTCTTTTTTGCATTTTTGGAGAGGTCTCTGACCTTACCTCTGTGTTACTTCATTTGATACCCTAGAGAAACAGGAAGCATTTGGATGTCTGAAAATAACTTTTTGAAAAAAATAACCTCCTCAAACTAACTTTTTGAAGAAGATATCACTAATCTTCCAAAATGTAGCATACTACTGTATCAATGTTTTTATTGCAATCTTTATTTAAAAGATTACAAAAATGTGTGACCCTCATTCTTTTCAAGAATAAAATGCAGTGTTTGTGAACACTTCAATTTGCTTTGCACCATGATGTGAGGGCAAAAATCTTTTGCTGGACTTGCACTCACTTAAAACACTTGGCAACACCACGTAAGGCCTACTTTAAGATCTCTTTATTCTACACTCAGTTTATGTCAATGAAAGGCAATAGTGTGGATTGTTCAAGTATGCCACAAAGGGTTAATTAAAGTTTCAGTAATCAGTCATCATCATAAAGTATTGGCGCTCAGTCTGGATCCATTATAATAGGATTTCATTGTGTTCAGCAGCTGACCTTGAAATCCAAAGACAAACAAATGTAGTCTGAGATTACACACCCTCTACCCTTTAATTTACATGCAATTTTTAAACATTATTGCAACCCTTAGACACAAAAAGACAGGCAGACAAAGGGATGTACATACTGAGTTAAATGAAATTCCTTCCAGGTTAAGGTAACTGCATGCATATGCGATATATGCCCCCCAAAACCTTGCATATACCACATCGTAAAGCGTGTCAATTTGATTTTACGACATGACAGTAAGGGTGATGGTGGTCTTTTTTTTTTCTTTTTTTAAGTGCTGTTTCTTTAATCGTTTGCCAGCTCTCTGATGCTGTTTATTTAGTATAAACTTGCGGGGCAGAAACATACATAGGCACCAGACTCAACAAAGGGGAATGACTTCGGGGCATAACACTCTGTCTCTGACTATTCCACTTAAACTTGAAAATATTTGTGGTTTTGGCAAAGATAAGGGCTAATTTGTTATTTGAGCACCGCAGTGTGGCATCTGTGCTTGCACGGTAGTCTCACCAAAGACAGCTCCAGACAGACATCAGATGTAAATCAGACACCACTAAGGTGTGGTTTGATATTTAGTCTGTGGAACCCATGATAAGGAGGTCTAACCCTTTGGCATACCTGGCCTGAAAGCCCTATTCTAACCCAAACGCTAACCACAAGTGGGAAAACAGCTATATCAGTTGTATGCAGGTACAGCCAGACATTTCAGGCCTTGTAGAACATGAGGGACTGTAGATTTACAACAGGAAACAGAATATAACAGAGAGGATGTGTGCAAAAAAAAGGGAAGAAAGCATGCAAAAAAGTTGTATCCTGCCACATCCTGACTATTTGGAAAATGAAATGGAGAAAATTTTTAAAGTACAGTACATTTCCAGCATAAGTTGTATAGATCTTAATCAAAATACACAAACAGCAAGCCACAAACAGCAAACTATTGGTTCAAAGATCTTACCACAATAAAAATATAAGAAGTCTGTGATCATCTGTGTTCAAAATTGTTGTTGTGTAAATGTCTTCAAGTCAATTACGTCTCTTTTTTGTTATACAGAAAACAGCAAAACCATTTTAACACACCTACATGACACAAACATTTCAAGTAGGTCAGGTAAATTTAGACTTATGTACTGTAGTTTACTCTAATAGTTCAGTACAGTACAGTAAGGTACACTAAGCTTATTATAATTAAAAGAAGCAGTGGTAAAGAATATGTGAAAACTATTCAGGAATTCAGGAAGAAATGGTAACATAAGATAAATACTACTGCTACTATTACAACTCTTTATACTACTGCCACTACTGCCACAATTATTATTATTATTATTACTATTACAACAATCTCCAAGTAATCAAGTAGCCTTTACAGTAGCATCTAGGTACACTGCTACAGCCACAGTCTTAAATATAGAGAGAGGGAGATGAAGTTAGATAAAGTCCTTCCATTTTAAAAAGGAAAGTTTGTATCTTGGATAAAAGCTGGTACATCAGAATTTTACTGGTGAACACACAGAGTGCCTTTACCATTTTCCATTTACCTTTACCATTCAAGCATCGCCACAAGTTAACTACACAAGTTAATGCTAATCTGAAACTAGAAAGCCTAGAAAATTGCAAAGTCCTTGTATTCTTGGAAGTACATACATTACCATATATCTCAATGTCACTAAATCACAAGATTCATAACACATGGCAATACTACAAGTAAATAAGCACCAAGTAATACTAGCACAAGTAGCAGGTCCTAGGGAATGGGGATTCAGGAGGAATGGAGATACAACCTGAAGAGGTAGGTCTTCAGTCTGCATTGGAAGATGGCCAGAGATTCTGTTGTACTGACCCCTGTGGGAAGTTCATTTTACCACCGGGATACCAGTACAGACAGGCATCATGGCTGGGAGGTGTGACACTGCCAGGAAGGGACAGTCAGTTGCATAGTCAGGTGCATAGGGTTTGAAGACTGACTAGAAGTATGAAGTCTCATTCACTGTCGTGTATGCCAGCAGCAAGGTTTTGAACTTAATGCAAGCTGTAACAGGAAGCCAGTGAAGTGAGGTGAGGAAGGGTTTATGGAAGTTGTAGACAAGTTGTGCTGCTGTGTTCTGGATTAAGTGCAGGAGTTTGAGAGGACAGGCAGGAAGACGAACAAGAAGGGAGTTATAGTTGTCCAGACATGAGAGGACCAGGGGCTGAACTAGGAGCTGTGTGGATTTCAATCATATAAAAAGGACCTGCACACCCGACTCCCCCCTGCAACCTGTGTAAGAAACTCAGACAAGGTCAAGGGTTTCTGGATGTCTCTGTTGATACAGTGGTCCACACTCTCCTTCTGTCCACTCTGGCTACTTTGAGGATCTCAGGCACAGCTCTTCTTTGGTTTCAATCTGACCTTTCCAGATGTTCCTGCAGGGTCTCCTGGAACAGTGGGTTGTCTAGACCCCACAGCCTGCCTACAACTGTCCCTCAAGGCTCTGTACTCACCCCCACCACTACCCCCTTCTCTCTTTAAATGCAATCTCTTGGCTCTGTTATCTCCACCGATGGCTTTCAAACCACTAACAATGCTCAACTTTTCCTTTCTTTTCCTCTATCTGATACACAGGTCTCTGCATGCATCTCAGCTTGTCTGAAGATAATTTTAAGCTGGATGCTGGACAGCTACCTGACGGTCAGGCTGGCTAAGACTGAGATGCTCTACATCCCCTCTAGGTCCTTTCCATATCAAGACCTCTCCCTCTATGACCTTTGATACAGGAAATCACCATGTTGTCCTGTTTAATTTGACAGCTATGGGCATCTCTGGTACTGCTCTTAGTTAGGTCTCATCTTACTTCTCAGGCAATGCCTATGAGGTGTCCTGGAGAGGTGCTATTTCAACCCCTTGCAGTCTTACGATGAGAGTCACGATTTAGTCCTTAGCCCACTTCTGTTTTCCTAATACACATGATTGCTTGGCTTTTGCATTTATTTTCATGGGTTCTCATGACACTGTTATGCTGATGAAACTCAACTGTTCCTCTCTTTTCCCTTGTCTGATATCCAGATTTCATCATGCATCTCAGCTTGCCTACTAATGTCTCCTCTCGGATGGCTAACCATCACTTGCTCCTCAGGTTGGCTCAGACACAGCTTCTGTATATCCCAGCTAAGTCTTCTCCTTTCCAGGACCTGACCATTACCCTGGAAGATACTACAGGGTTAATCTCCTAGAGAAGAGCTTTGGTGAGACATTTGACAGTGGACTGAAGTGCATGAACCGTATAGCAGTGGTCAGTAGAGTCTACAGATTTAACCTATATAACATCAGAAGAATCTGCTCCTTTCTCACTACCCACTCTTGGACTGACCAGTCTCCCAGTTGTCTCTTTTGAGATCCAAAATTCTCTGTGAGCAATGACCATGTGACCATGTGGCAGCACAAAGGGGGAAAACTCTGCTGAGGCTTGAGGAACGTTTTGGACAGCAAATAACCAGGGGTCAATTATTTTATCCCAATTGTGTATATCTGTGTGAATGAACTTAGTAAGCATGGACTTCAAAGTCTTATTGAACTGCTATAACCTGTATGTGGCTGGCTGGTTTGAAGAGATTTGATGTTTTCTTGAAATTGAACTTAAACTTGAACTTTTGCTCTTGCATTGACTTAGGTCTTCTATCACTGACACTCTCAATGGGGTTCATTAATTTCGTCTTGCCTGGGTGCACCTATATTCAGATCCTACATTAAGGTTTTGATGTTATCTGGGTAAACATCTAACTCAAAGATTGAGCAACACCACCCCCGTGACCCTATATGTCATCTGGTGACTGCTCTCATGGCCTTATTAAGTGTTCTCTTTTCATCAGGCCTGAGCCACATTTCATAAGTTAAAGATTTCTGAAGAGAACGGGGGTTTTATTCAGTTGCTGAAACCTTTGAAAATTCGAACTATGATAATACATTTAAAAAAAATAACCTTAATTTTGCAAGAGAAAAGTTTCATAATAGAGCAAAACAGAAAAAATAGACATTGAGGCATGGACAGAAAGGAAAGAAATTAGTTGTTACAGGGAACTCGGCTCATTATCCTCATGTACTTTTTCCAGTTCAGAGGCCAAATCAGAGTCAGTAAAGCAACATATGCCAAACCTCAGTGACTGTGGTGTTCAGCCACTGCCTAGTCTGGATGCTTGAGGACTGTGCCATGCTTCACATCCAGAAAAAGGTACGATTTACACTGAACAACAAAATCCAAAGCCATCAGCTGAATCTGTGGGCTGTAATTAATTTTTCTGGAAATTTAGTTCAAGTGCCCTCTTCTGATTTTAAGTACTAATTGAACCCATTTCCCTTTTGTATATGTGCCTCTGCGCTTCCATTTTAAAGCAATAACTCATCGATCAACCCTGCCACTCAGCTGCAAACACTTGTTACAATGGTTCCACTTATGCAGTGACCAAAACAGACTCAGTCTCATAACAATTCAAATTCACTGCTTCATTACCTAACTAGACTGGCATACTGTGCAAATTTTAAATACCTCACACCTTTTTTCCCCTTGTCAAGGATTTATTTTTCAGAATTGTATTTTTAAAGGTTATGATAACTAAAATGTCTACCATTTTTGTAAGGTCTTATAACTTCTTTCTTTTGAGGAACATAAAATTCCAACCTACTGAAAATGTTTCAAGTAAAGATCAAATAGTCGATGAAAAGTGATGAATAGAGTGTGACTTTAAGGCTTTTTACATCATATTTGGCTTTAGGTTCGATGAAAAGATGTGCATCTGGCTATAAAACAAAGTTGTTGAGACACTTATGGTCATCCTGTGAAGGATATCTGCATGAGTAGGCAGGTTGGGTGGGGCTGCTGAAACAGTCGGAATGTAAAACAATAATGGTGAAAACCCAATGCCGCAGTTTACTTCTTTGCAAGTAAATACCTCCAGGATCACTGAAGTTAGATTTTGAGAATGAAGTGCCATTCAAAACTGTATAAACAATCTGAGCATGAATGAAAATCCCCAGATGCGGCCTCTTTTGGCCAAAATTGCAGTACGCCTTGATGCAAGCTCCAGTCTGGGTTCAACAGAATTATCTGTCACCACCCCTTTGCACTGCCCCCAAATTTTAGAAATGGCAGGCAGATACACTATAGTACAGAGCTCCCAATACATGTATAAATGTAAATCTAAATATCATTTTAAAAATGTCTTTGCAAGAAAATCCATCCTTTGCTTATCCAATTACCATTGCATTATATATTTATGTGACATTCACTAACCACCTATCAATACATTATCTGAACAAGAAACATTCCAGTGGTTAACACTAGCTAGCAAGCTAGCTAACAGAGGCAGAAAATTACAAAAAAGATCCTTTACCCTCCCTGAACTAACTGTGAACTTGATAATTAATCAGTTGGCTATCGATAGCATTCTCATATCATTGAGTGAACAACTTGAAGTGCGTGAGCCCAGAGCAGGAAGAAATAAATCATAAGCCACAAATACATTAATATGACTGTTTATGTTCTAATAACTGCATTTTACATGATAAAACAGCAGAGTTTATTTCATAGATGGCCAACATATTTACAAGCAGGTTAACTAATGTTATTAAAATACTTAATGTGGCAGCAGTGGTTATAGGTATGATCATATGGGAACAGTTAGTTGAATCATGAGAATTAATTTAAATTAATTTAAAAAGTATAAATTATAAGTATAGAATTTGTGAGCCACCGACATAATAATGCTAATGATACTAATAATGATAATGATGTTACAAACTTATTCCATACTCCAGCCTTTGTACTCCAGAGCATAGTCGTAAGTCTAAATTTGGGAGCACGGAGGTATGTAGCATGTAAGTGTGCAGTTGGTAATAAAGGTAAAATCTCAGAGTTAAAAATTCATCACGTATTGTTGAATGAGGATGTATGCACTGTTTTATGTTTCTGGTAATTTCACACAGTAATCTTAAAGTTAACTTTGTTTCCAGAGCTTTTGTGTTTCATTCTCCAGCAATGTCTTCCTGACAATCTAATTTAAGAATGTCAAACTAGTTAATGTAAGATATCAATGAATCTAATTTTCATCTGGGTAGGATGCTAACTAACACTTTCTGGGCCTATCCTTGTACACGCAGAAACTGAACAGTGTCAAAGAAGTAAAAAGTTGCAGGGAGGGCCTACAGCATGGTTCCTATTAGCCATCCGTACTGTACAAAAAGCTGTTGAAGAGGTGAAATGGATGCAACAGCTGTGTAGGAACGAATAACTTGTTAGCTCTGTGCATTTTAAGTCATCAAATCCCACACCTCCTCACCTACCCCTTATTTACAGAGGGGGGGGACAGGACTGAGGTGCTAATTAACGTGATAAAGAGTTGAACAAATCTGATGGAGGCGAAGGATTTGGGAGAGAAAATAATGTGTTACATCTGTATTCTCAAACACTTGGAAAGGTGTTACATTCATGTTTAATTAATTAAGCTTTTTTCTTTAACCGTATATTGACAAATGAGGGACAATTAGACATAAAAGAGTGATGTTTAAGACTAATCAATGACAAAGTTCCAGGAAGAAGAAGGCTTGCTTGTGTGGTCAATATCCCCTGTTTTAGAAGGGATTTTGTTGCCTGTGTTT
Source organism: Megalops cyprinoides (assembly GCF_013368585.1). Taxonomy (NCBI): domain Eukaryota; kingdom Metazoa; phylum Chordata; class Actinopteri; order Elopiformes; family Megalopidae; genus Megalops; species Megalops cyprinoides. The sequence goes on from NC_050592.1 coordinate 16,120,753, forward strand.
TGTTTAAAATGTTAAATAAAATATAACAGAAAATGTATAATAACAGGGTTAATAAATCTTGTATAATTAAGAATGTAAATAAGGTTATAATAACAAATATAAAACCTTTAAATGTCTTTAAATGGCTTTAAATGTCAGATTCATGTGTAACACGTGTTGATCATGTGTACATGTGTTGTAAGGGTAGTGGAGAACCCTTACCAGAAAGACTTGTGCTTTGTTCTATGCTTAGGTCATCCAGAAGGGAGTAAATCTCCATAATTAAATAACAGTAATGTATGTCATTGCTAAACTAATGGGTATTTTGACATTTTGCTCTTTCCTTTCTGTAATTTTTGTAACAGTGTTTGCAAGATTGGTGTTTTAAAAAAATTTTGGTCATAAAAAAAACTAGATGTAAGATGTGTTACGTGAAATGAAAGATGTAATGTCTGTAATGACATTTATTGCATCTCTAACTGCTCCTCTTACTTGAGGAAGTTACAACATGCAGGGGGTTAAAGGGAGGGAATTTCATCTAGCCACCGTATTGCTTTGATCTTAATGTTGAGTAACAAATCCAAGAAACTTTTCATGAGAAAATGCAACATCTTCTGAAGGTTAAGGATAGATGCACAGCAGTATGAATGCCTTCTTAAGTCTGTCACACAAGTCTTTACATTTATTGCAAATGGGTCACCAGAAAAGGTCAGTAAGGACAGCTTTAAACTAAATGGTATAGGGAATCATGACTTGGGGATTCAAGGTGGGATATTTATTTGACCACACATGAGGCCAATTAGAGCTATTAGGATCGAACTACAAAAGCAAGCTTCAGTAAAAAAAACAGCAAAAGTGTTTGTCCATCTCAATGGCATTTGTCGGCAGTGGCCCACAGGCTACATGATGACACAATAAGGTCCTCATATGAAATTAAGATGGACCATGGAATGGTGCATGGGGTCTTCAGGGGAACCCCAGATTAATGGGCCGCAGGGAGAAAAGGTGCCGAGCCACTGGCCAACCTCACACCAAAGGACAGTGACATAATCCATACTGCTTTTTTACTACACCACTGCTGTCTGGGTGTGCCCTGGCAGCTCTGTAGAGTATCAAAAAATAAGGGAAATTATTGAGGCTTGCCTGGAAATCCTCCAGTACCATGGAAGATGAAGCAGGTTGTAAAATTCATTTTGGTGGAAAAGAATGCAACCTGCTGCATCCACCCATGTGTCACCCAGAACAAGCCCTGACAGGGAACCAGTTCTGCTTTCTTGCCATGAATAACCTTGGGTTTTATGTTTTATTTGAACATACGAATAGTTATATTACGTAGTTATATAGTACGTTCAGTCCAAATGGGCCCAGAAAATTATACTAATCTTCCATTTCAATTGAATTAAACATCTTGACTTTACCGCTTGTGCAGATCTTCTTTTATTAGACATAGCATTCTTACCTAAAATCATCTCAACAAACAAATTCTGTACATACTTCCTAAAATTATAATAATGAATCTTTGATTATGTTCTCTATGGGCTTTTTAATCAATGGTGCATTTAGTGCTATATAATTTTTTAGGAGATTTTTAATCAACCCTAGCTCCCTAGAGTAAATCATAATTTCAAAGACTGTTTCACAAAGATTAATATGAGGGCAAAATTAAAGTTTTTTTCTCTTGAAAACTAATATGTGACTATACAAACTACCTTTAATTTTTCAATTTGTACAATTTATTTAAAAGTCTGGAGAAGAGACTGCAGTGAAAAAAACAGAAAAAAAAACATAGTCAATGTGATCTTTTTGCAAGGGTGATAAGTTAAAATAACTCTTTTTTTTGTAATGTACATTTGAAATAGTCTGCAGGTTCAAAATATGAATCTTTTAAACACATATTCATTCTAATTCTTGTTGAAACATTTCTCTTTTGTACAATAATATTTCTGAACAGCTGCAATGGAACTTGAATAGTTTCCTATTTTATGACTAGAGACGAATTGAAAACTTTTGCATTGAGTGTGCTCAAAATAACATTTTACTCCCTGACAAGTCATTAGAAAATCCCACAATTCATATAGTGTACATACAATTCAGCAAAGGCAGTCCCAGACCCCACATGTTCAGTCAATTCACACTTTATTCTGTTCAGACCCAAATAAAATACCCCTCCCCCTCTCCCATAAAGCAAATGAAAACACTGAAAAAATACAAAAATAAAAAATACATGTTATCACCCAAGGCAGGAAATTGTCAAATAGTAAGAGTCTAGCCAATCTGTTTACATAAATTCACTTTACTGACGGGCCAACAAGATTTCTGCAAATACATAAAAATGCCTTTTGTGCTGCGGCATTTCCTTCCATTGAACCGTGGCAGAATTATCATTCTCTTAGGAATAGAAACAGCGAGGGTCTTTTAACTTCCTCATGCAGAAGTGAGTAAATTCCAAAAATATTAATATTACACACTGTGTGTGTCACCCTCTTTCTGGGCCTTACAATAGAACCAATTTTACTATCACATGAGAAAAACACACATCGGACCCTAATGCATGATGTAACTACTTCATTTCACTTGGAGCAGTGTTGTTTTTTTTTTTTTTTTAAAGCACAGCAGTCTCAACATCTTTAATGAATGTACATGTTGAACAGGGCCCCTTTGGTCAAGTGGATTAGATTTTATCATTCTGATTTTAAAGGCCTCTCTGTGTTTAATTTATAGGCTCTGGGCTCTTAATTGTGCTCAGAAAGCCTCAACTAAATATATTCTGCATACAATCAGGAATTTACAACTTGCCATCGCATCTCATCCACAGACACATTTGAGGACTGAACTGTGTGAATTTTAATTGTGCTCACAGCCACATAGCCACAACCGCAGTGACACACTGGTGTTCCCTGAGGTATAAAAATTTAAAATGAACTAAGTAAAAAAGAAAGTTCCCATAAATGGGGAACATGGAAGTGTTGTCTCTAAATGAAGGGAAGAAGAGGAGTCTGCCTCAATTCCCCGAAGATGGTTTATTATTCCGTGCTAAAACGTAGCGCAAGCAAAGAGTGGTAGTCAGCGATGCGTCAGAGTTGCTCTTTGAAGGCATTAAAAAGCTGAACGCACAACAAAGACCAGATGTTCCAGCATACTTTATTTATGCACCCATCAGCCATCTTCCAATGTCCGCATAACACAATCTTCTTTTTTCCAGAGATATTTTTTCTGCTTTTTAAACTCCATACTACATTCTTTTTAGTGATGTATGTGTGTGTGCTTTGTTTGGAAAACTTCATCGTGGATGAGATGGGTGGTGGTGAACCGTGGAACAGGTGTGGATTTCACAATTAGTCGACGTTTCAA